>NW_024712526.1:3958851-4210534 GCF_018991925.1 Homarus americanus | reverse complement strand
ACGATACGCTCATCCTTCCTTACTACGAATACTTTGACATTTCAAGCTCAAAGATTCAAAACTCTACCTCCAACTCACTCCGTTCCTCTTTGACATAGCTCAAAGACTTTACCTTCATCTTTCTCCAAACAACCCTACGACTAGCTACATTTCCATTTTCACCTTCTCTGTTACTTTGATCGTGTGTGCCTGTGCGTCCGTCCACCTTTCTTCTCGGCTTGCACCGCCGCCGTGGTGGGGCGGTTCTTCCTCCGCTTTCACAACACTGCCTAAGCTAAGACGCCAACCAGAGCACCTGCGATGGCCCTTTTCCCGCCCGGTCCTGCTCCCGCCCTCCCTCTGCCTCGTCCTGATTGTGATTGTTACACCATCCGGGCACATTGCCTACCCCCTCACGCATGCGGTGATAAGCCACTGCACCTATTCTCTCCTTCTAAAATTCACTTATATCCTCCCTTTATCCTTCCCTTGATCCTCTTTCCCCCCTGTCACTAGCTAAACTTGGAAAACTGTACGCTGATTGGCTGGGAGGCACGCGGACAGAGCTCAGTTGGGAGTTGTAGGGGAGAGGATCCACTACAGTGTCACTTGGTGATGAGACTCCCAGAGAGGCCGCTGGAGTATTGCCCCTGGGGTATTGAGTGTTGTACTGGCAGGTGCCACTGGTTTTATTGGTACCAAGGTGCTGTAAGAGTTTATGTGCGTTTTGGTGTTGGTACACCCAGTAGTGGTGCAAGTAAATTGAGCCTGAGGGCATGGTACCAGGAGTTCCTGTTTTGGGTGCATACAACGTCTTTTCTGTAACCATTTTTGTGTTTAATAAACATTGTATTTGTATTTTGGTCTATGATTCACCTATAGTATTCATCGTTGTTCTCTCCCTAATACCCGATACTATATTTACATGTACCCATGGGCCTTCCTCTCACGTCACGCTACCAGGTCAGAGTATCAACGTACAGTGGTAGGCTTTCACCAATAACGTTTAATAGGTGCCTGAAAAACACCGTTATTTGCGAAAACGTTATTTGTGTGACATTAAAATACATGTAAAAAGGGTTTATTGGTGCCGCTACCACAAGAATTTCACCCATTTTTTCCCCTTGAAGCCCTCCTAACACCTTTTGTTAGCTGAAATAAAAAGAATTGCTATTCAATCATCAAAATAAAGAGTTTGAGTAATATAACACTAAGTTTTTGAGGTGCTTGGTGTGATGATTGTTCCGTATCTGAGGGCCGCTAACACTTGCACTATCTTTCATTCTACAAGCTAACCATTTCACAAGAAAATGCTCTGTTATCACTAACAACCTGTTTCCATCGCCTTTATCATTCATAGCTTGCCTCGCATTTCCATCACTGTCGAAATATTTTTAGCCAGCACAATACTCTTCTTGGTCTCCTCTAAGTTCCTCATAATATTTCGCACTGTAGACTCAGGACAGTTCAATTTCCTCACTTTAAAAGATCCCAGTCATTCAGGTGGCAAATCACTCCCTCCACCACCTCCCCTAGCCCCCACAGGCAAAAATGAGGAAGCCATTATTGATCACCGACCCTAACAACCACTGGTTATAGTTGCGAAAATCTCACACGTGGGCGCAGCGCTGTATTCCACTGAGCGTGTGTGAGAGTGAGAGTGAGGCGGAATGGACAACTAAGTCATCAACATGGCGGCAAACAAATGCTATCATTGATGCGCTTGGACGCTTCCCGCGAAATTTCCGTTATTCAAGAGAATCCAGACGTTATTATCGAAAATGAGATATCTATTGTAACTTACCGTTATTGTCGAAAATGTTATTGTGGAAGTCGTTATTGGCGAGAGCCTACTGTAAGTGTAAGAGTGCCAAGCCCTCGCAGGGTGGCAGCTAGTTTTGTTCATACCCTCCCCCTTACAAATGGTGTTAGCCGTGGTGATGTAATATACATGGTATCGAGTTGGGAGGAATGACTGTGATACTGTAGGTATTTTTAACTGTGAGTTGTAACCATTTCTCTGTACTGGTATTTAATAACCATTCCACTGTAACTAATGAGTATTTCAGATTGCTAATAATTTTGTTCCTATTTTTCCAAGGTACAGACTTTGTGTGGTTTTGCGGGAAAAGCGAAATAAGTTCAAAGAAATACCTCTGAGTTAGGTTAGAAAACAGTTGCCTCAAAAGTAAAGTCTTGTTTAAAGTAAATGATACCTGCAATAGTAACTTGAGTGTAGAGAGTTTGAATGAGGTTCATTAATACTTGTAGAATTTTGATGTGTAATAATCTGCCCAATTTGTTTTTCCGTTAACTCAGTATTACTTACAGACAGTGAGTATATGTTCGGGTCGTGGCACTAGTTTTGTGAAATGTTTTCATCATAGGAGTGCCCAGTGCTTCAATTTTGAGTTGCTAACAGAAGTATTGCACTATATGCAAAGGTTAAGTGGATGCTAAGTTTGTAGTTGAGATATTCTTTAGTTTATGTGTTAGGTAGGACATATATTCCATTACTTAATATCTCGTGATGTTTTACAGTTCCATTGTGAGGGCGCGTGTTTTCCAACACCAACACCACCCTCATCTTACTTACTTCTCTTATCTTAGTTCTTACTCTTACTCAGTTCTGTCACCTATTCTTTTGGTAGCATGTACATTCTTTTGGTAGCATGGTCACTCTTTTGGTAGCATGGTCATTCTTTTGGTAGCATGGTCATTCTTTTGGTAGCATGGTCGAGGGTCTAGGCACATGGGTATGGTAATTCTGGTATCAAGTCACTTGGACGGAAATAAAGGTAAAATACTGTGGGAGAAATGAATACACCTAAATACTCTAAAAACAAATTTATTAATATGAAATCAAAGGGAAAAAGATATATTATTCGCATATAACTACCAGGTTCAACTCCTGGGCTTATTGCAGACTTAGTACTTTCTTCTTTACTTATTTTCTTATTTACTTATTTTCTAATTTACTTATTTTCTTATTTCTTTACTCAACAGTAATTACTCAGATCTTACATTCTTACTGCACACAACATTACTGGTGTTACATGGCCCTACTCACAATACATAGTACATGGCACTCATTGTAGATTACTTTACTCAACATCCTCGTTAATAATTAAATCAGCAGATACCTGGGGTCCACTACCCAACCTGGGATAATTATTTCCAACTAATTATCCCTAACATACACCTTACAACACTCTCTGTTGACATATACTTCCAAGGAGTAACCCAGGGTAGAACACTGGGGCTCATGACCGTTGTTGTGGTAGGTAGTAGCCAGACACATGGCGAGTCTGGGGTCTGGCCCAACGAGGCAGTGGCGCACATTAATCAGGCCGCATCGGTGCCATCGTTTCATATATGGTCCCTGCTGGGTTTCTACTACATCCGGGGCAGTTGTTGAGTGATGCAAGAATCACAATGGGATCTGGAACAAACGTTGGGGCGGGCATCAGGGGAACGGACTGGGAAGCATGACACCACAAACAACTCTCTTGTCTAGACGACAGACGTATTTACGTTATATTACTTCTTACACTGGGTGAATGACAATTCAACTGTCAAAGCATGAACACTGATGAACACTGATATTCACTACAATTGACTGAATTAACTGAATGGCTACACATAAACATACCTGAGGAAACATTGGAGAGGCGTCAGGGGGCACTCTCCCTGGCGATGCAAGGGTATAAATACCCCTGAGTTGCCAGTGATCACTCCTCACACAATGACAATAATCACAAACAAACTAACTGTTACCCATTCAAAGATGACCCTCAGTTGACAAAGGTCTGGCAAATTACTTGACTTGATATACACAGACTAATTCAAGATTGAGCATCCGAGGAGAAAGTGGAATAACAACGCATTGATAACTGTCTTCACAAAGGCGGGACTCTGGGAGGGAAACACAAGTGAAGTGTCTATGGGGAAAAACACATCTTCTCGGGGGTCGCTAACTCACTCATGTTTTGCGTCGTGGAGTTTAGTAAGAATCATTAGTTAAATAGATCAGCAGTCAACGTGACCATGAGACCATATATTAATATTTCAATGTGTATGCTGTAATTGTAATGTGTATTTAATCAGGTGTTAACCCCAGATTTTTTTTTGATGCAGAGTGGCACCGCAAGACCATAATTGTACTAAGGCTATGTAACTGAGTGTTATTTGAAATTGTGACATATTTTGGATGTTTTTGTTTTAATTTCAGTTGGAAGTGTTTTAGTTCTCAGTTGACGTCAGTTTTGACAAGTGAATTTATTTGTATAATGCCAGTTGTGTTATATTTCCAAGTATTGTATTTTTGTGTTGTTTCTATTAGAGTGTGATTTTAATGCCAAGGGCATTAGTTCTAGCAGTGTAGACTGACAGGCATGGTCAGTAAGAGTGTTTAAGGTTTATTTGAGATCTAATACATGTATAATTTCAGCAATTGCTTTGATGGGTTGAGGACTCTGTGGTAATATGGACATCTGTGAAAGAACGCAATCTTTGAGAATTGATTGTTGAAATTACATGTAAGGACCCCCATTTGTGAGTACAACAGAGCACATTAGTGAAGTGATAACAGTGTTAAATCATTGCAATTGAAAAGACAGTGAATACTTGTCGAGTACCGAGGGGACAGTCTCGTAAAGTATTACCATTTTATTTTTTTTGTGAGCAAGACCCAGTCAGGGAAATGTCTTTGGTTCTCTTTGAAGTTGTTTGATTTTCTAGAGTACAGTGTAATTTGGGAAGAGTTAATACAGTGTTGCACCCTACATAGATTGACAATAACAAGTACAATTACCTTTGAGTGTGCACAGTAAGTTTGTTTTGGAAAGTGACAAAGATTACAGTGATGTTTTCCTCGTGTATTCATCAGTGAAGCAGTAAAGTAAAAGTTCACATTCCAGAATTATCACTAGGGGAGTGAGTAATAAGTTGAGCAGTATTTGTGCAATAATTTTGAACAGTATTTCAAGTGTTTTTTTTTAGTATTAGAAGGACAGTTAGGCAGTAATCTGTTTGTTTTTGAAGGTGTGCACTGTGCCCGTGTTGTGTAGTGACAGCGAATTGTTGTGACCTCCAGGCATGATGGCAGTCACAAGAGAGCAGTTCAGGGCAGTCAGCTCAGAACCTGTGTCCAGTAAGTTGATGTGGGTAGAGAAGTGTTCATTCAAGGAATGACACCCAGGTCTCACCACCAGTTGCTGCATCAGGGGGATGGCCTGGTGGACAGGGAGGTGTAGAAGGGAAGAGTGAGGAATGGCTCTCATACTAGTTATGTGAGAGACTGGCATCAGTGTTGCCGAGATATCTTTGAAGGGCTGTAGACCTTTGACGGGAATGCATTGGTTGATATGCATGGTGAAGAGTGATGTTTTACATATTTGTGTTGCAATTTGGAAGTACAACTGGTAAGTGAGAGAATGTGTTGTTGCCTTGCATCAGTAAGCTGTGGAAAGTGAGTATGTGGTTTGCCTATGTGAGTGTGCAATGTGGTGCAATGGGAAGGCTTGTGATTTTTTTTCTGTTGATTTTTTTTTGGGGGGGGGAGAGGGTGTGGAGGTCGTTTGTTTGGGTTCACACTCAGGATGGGATGGAGAAAGGAAACTCACAATGTGCTCTCTGTATACATGTTGTATTGGATGTACAATGCAGCTTGGTGCTGGGAAGTGGCAGCGTAGTTACAAGTGTGATGTAGAGAGAGCTGGTTGGTGAGGATGCTCAGAGGAGGACCAGCTTGTGGGTCGTCATGCTCGCCGGCGGGAGCGAGGACCGCCAGGCAGGCGGAGGAGGAGGAGGTGTTGCTGGCTGGTTGGTGTAGGTAGAAAGAGAGAGATCACCACGAGGTCAGGTCTTAAATAGCGGAGGCAGGCGTGGCTTAGTAGTTGACCTCCGTCATGTAAGACGGCGTTGGTTGATCTAGACCACGAGGCATACACTGGAGAATTCGCGGGGTCGGCTACGCAGCAACAAACAGCGTTTGTAGGGGAGAAATCCACTACAATACTCCCTCCTTCCCTCCAGGCGGTGTAGGAGACTTGTTGTCTGCAGGGTTTCAAGACACATGTGAGGCAGAATGGCGAGGGCGTGGATGAGCAGGCCGCTAGAGGAGACAACTGTCTAGATACACAATATCTGTGGGAGTAGAGAGGGAGAAAAAGGGTGTGTGGAGGAGATGAATGTTGTGCTTCCCTCATGGCAGGTACAGAGTCGTCAGATGCGCCTGCTAGGGTGAGTGGGCCTGGGTCATGAGCAGGGGCTGCGTCAGCAGAAGCGGATGAGGGCTCGTGACAGAAGCTGGGTCCACGACAGCAGCAGGGTGCAGGACAGTAGCAGGGAGTACCTTAGGGAGAAAAGAGGGGCGTGTGGGTCCGCACTCAGGCGCATGGGCCGCGTCGGGAACAGGGGCTGCATCAGGAGGAGCGGCAGGGGGTACTGCTGGGCCGGGGGCGGCGTTTGAGGCAGGACGGGTGTGCTGGGGTCGGTAGGACGTGGTGCTTGGGGCAGGAAGAGGAGCTGGTGTCTGCTTAGAGAAACAGTGCTGCTCTAGGGTGTCTAACCTGCGGTGTAGAGACAGTAGCTGTAGAGCCGATGAGAGCTGCTTCTGGGTGGATAAGCCAGTCTTCCATTTTGCTTGAAGACTGGGAGCGTGATCTGTTTCTCCTCCATCCTGTGTGAGTGTGAATCTCCGGGGTCACCATTTGTGGGGGTCGTTTGTTTGGGTTCACTCTCAGGATGGGATGGAGAAAGGAAACTCACAATGTGCTCTCTGTATACATGTTGTATTGGATGTACAATGCAGCTTGATGCTGGGAAGTGCAGTGTGGTTACAAGTGTGATGTAGACAGAGCTGGTTGGTGAGGATGCTCAGAGGAGGACCAGCTTGTGGGTCGCCATTCTCGCCGGCGGGAGCGAGGACCGCCAGGCAGGCGGAGGAGGAGGAGGTGTTGCTGGCTGGTAGGTGTAGGTAGAAAGAGAGAGATCACCACGAGGTCAGGCCTTAAATTGCGGAGGTTGTCGTGGCTTAGTAGTTGACCTCCGTCATGTAAGGCGGCGCTGGTTGACCTAGACCACGAGGCATACACTGGAGAATTCACGGGGTCGGGTACGCAGCGACAAACAGCGTTTGTAGGGGAGAAATCCACTACAAGGGATTGTCGATTTGCAGTAATACATGTAAATTGGAAGATGGATTGGCAGTTATGCAATCATCTGATGGGTATCTGTTACCAGTTGAGTAAAGATACTGTATAATTACTGAGTAATCACCAAATTTCATGTCTGGTGATAATCATATTTGGGTGAAGCATAAGGTCCCCCTTTCTTAGCGTTTTTCCAGGAATTAGAGAAAATCGATATATGCGATTTTGTTCAAAATCACAGTATAGGTACTCCTAGGCATGCGAGTCCGGTCCTATCATCAAACAGTTCGATTATTGGAATAATTAGTGGTTGTAATGATGCTTGGAATATTTTATTGAAATTTTTCACAATGCTTATTTCAATGCTCTCCAACTTCTTGGTTTTCTCAGGTATTTTGGTTGGTGCTATTTATGTTCTAATGGATGTACTTAATTACTGAAATTAATCTCACAAATTTCATGTCTGAGAGAAAATCATATTTGGGTGGAAAAAGCATAGAGACCCTTCTGGCGTTTTTCAATCCAGCATTATATATGCGATTTTGTTCAAAATCACAGTACAATCAATACCCGCCCTAGCGGTTTTCATATAGCGTTTTTTCATATCACAGCGATTGCCTGCATGATCAGAACTTTCACTTAACCGCAGTTTTTCCACATATCTGTAGAGGTGAGTGTCGGCTCGAGCCTTTATTTTTGGGTGCCCACCCGCCACCCTGCCTGACTGCCTGTTTTAGCTCATAAAATTCACTTTAAGTGCCGGCCAGAATATAATTTACATGCAGAATTCTTATAATTTGGTGATCATTTGAATATAAACATCATATATTTTGCATTAGACATACAAATTTTTAGATAAAATGTTTTCTCTAGTAAATATATTTATCTTTTTATTGCAAATATATGACATTTATATTCAAAATATTCCCCTAGTCTTACAAGGAATCCAGCAATGTCAATTATATTATCTAATTTAGTTTGAGTATTATTGTTACTAAAAGTTAAATATTCTGGTTTCCCACACACATCTCCTTGAGACGGTTGGTGGGGGGTAGAGAGGAGGGACAAACCGACCATCTGTTACCCGTGAAGAATATTTTTTTTTTATTAACTGAAGATATATGTTTTTGTCCTTAAAATTCATACAAATTACCCGGTCAGAATATAATTTACATTGCTGGAATTCTTATAATTTGATGATCATTTTTGAATATAAACATCATACTGTTTTGCATTAGACATACAAATTTTAGATAAAATGTTTTTGCTTTAGTAAATATATTTATCTTATGTGCAAAATATATGACATTTATATTCAAATATTCTTAGTCTTCAAAAGAATCCCAGCAATGTCAATTTATATTATCTAACTTTTAATCGTGTTATTTAATACAAAATGTTAAAATTTTTTTTCACCTCTCTTCCTCTTGAAGGGAGGATTGGTAGAGTGTGGGGAGGGTTGGGACTGACGTGGTTGGAAGGGAGGCAAGGTGGGGTACTTTGAGTTGACAAATAGTATGCGTGAAAGAATATTTTTTTTATTAACTGAAGATATTTGTTTTAGCTCATAAATTCATACAAATTACCCAGCCAGAATATAATTTACATTGCTGGAATTCTTATAATTTGGTGATCATTTTGAATAAACATCATATATTTTGCATTGAACATACAAATTTACATAGATAAAATGTTTTTCTAGTAAATATGTTATCTTGTGCAAAATATGGCGATTATTCAAAATATTCCTCAACCTGAGGAATCCAGCAGCCAATGAATTATTATCTAACTAGTTTGAGAATATTTTATTAATTTAGTGGTTTTTCCCAAAATTTCTCCAGGAGGGAAGAGCCAGCAGTGTAGTGTGAGAAAGAGGGAGTTGAGTCCACATTATTTGAATGGACATTAACTGAAGCTGTATTTCTCTATTTCTCTTAGAAAGTATTGTTGTGTGCATGTACCATCATAAAATTAAGATGTTATTTTACTACAACATAGTTATGTGTCTTCAAAAAGTGGGTTTGAAGTCGGGGCTGGTTTCTATTGGAATTAATCCCATATGTTCTGTTGTTCGCCGGGACCCTCTGAGTTTCTATTGACAGCGTTAAGTGAAGGCTAACACGCCGTGCTCCTAGGCATGCCGAGTCTGGTGCTATCGCCGACAGTTAGGTGCGGAATAATTAAAGGTAATTAAATAACGATGCTTGGAATATTTTAATGGGAAATTTTTTCATGTGTATTTCAGTACTCTCCAACTGTGGTTTTTCTCCAGGTATTTGGTTAGTGCTGTTATGTTCTAATGGATGTACTTAATTACTGAAATTATTCCACAAATTTCATGTCTGAGAAAATCATATTTGGGTGGAAGCAGCGTAAGGGTCCCCCTTACGTTTTTCAGGAGTCGAAGAAGAAAACGTGATATATGCGATTTTGTTCAAAATCACAGTATAAATTACTCCTGGTGAGGGAGTGACAGTTTGGCAAAAGTTTTCAAAATCAAGTGGCTTGGGTTGGATTATTTGTCTATCGGCCACGCTGGTTCCGAATATGTTTGAATCTTTAACATCAGTGCATTAGAAGGTTAGTGGATACTTTTCGGTTCGACATAAAAAATAACAAGAATAATGGTAGACATTCTTTATTATTGGCATGTATGCTTCAATTTATCAGCAGCACACTAGCACAGTTGGCACACTAACATTGGCTGTCCCCACAGTGTCCCCTCAGTCCCAGTGTCCCCACAGTCTAGTACTGGTAGTCCTCTTTCTTAGCCCTCCGCTTGTTTCTCTTCCTGGCCTCCAGCTTGTTCCAGGTGACCTGGTCCTGCTGCCAGGCAGAGCTGGCCACGTCTGCCGCCTCCGTGGTGAGCTTCACTCCTCTTTCCACTGCGGTGGTGGTGCAGGGCAGACCTGGCTCACTGTACGGTTCCTCCAGAAATTGCTCCAGTTCCTGGTCACTGTGCTGGAACAGGATGGGAGGGGAGGAGCTGGCCTTCTGCAGATCAACCAACTCTGACAGCTTGGTGGCTGCCAGATTCAGTTGAGGGTTCCTCACTTTCCTCACTGTCTTTCTCTTGTGCCTTTTTCCTTCTTCCTCAGCTGCTTGATGATGTTTAGGGCCAACTCCCTCTCACTCTTGTCCATGGAGGCCAGCAGTGAGACCAGCACCACCTCGTGCTGGCCGAAGTAGCCGTTGAACTGGAGGTATGGAGTAAGCAGCTCCACTTCCTCCAGGGTGCAGTACGTCCTCACCCGGTTGATGATGGCGAGGAGGTGGCGTGGGCCCTCCAGTAGCAGATTCCTCTGCCTGATCTCCAGGAAGGAGGGCACGTAGATAAGGATGATGAAGGAGGTCATCCGTCTCTGTGACTCGCTGGGGGAGGTGGTGCTCATGTAAGCCCTCAGCTCCCTGCTCTCCGTGTTTTGCCATCTGGCGTTGGTCATGGCTCCGGCCCGTGCCCTGGCCCATCTCTCCTCAATGTGGCCGGACTCCACCGTCTTGGCCATCTCCAACAGATACCGGGTGTCCCAGCTGAACTCCTCCCAGACGACGGAGGGGATGGCATCCAGGAGAAACCTGAGGTAGGTGTTGGTGACGGCCTCGAATTCAACCACCGGAAGGTCCCACACGTTGCCGGTCAGCTTCCGAGCCTCCTCACCACTCCAGGAGGCGAGACCAGTGGTTGGGCCAGCGTAATGGTTGAATAGATGGCCGAAGAGCTTCTCCAGACTGTGGATCAGGCAGTGGATGTGGAGGAGAGGTCGTCCCAACAGCCTTTCAAACTCGGCGATGAAACCGTGATTATAGCCACTCAGTTTGTTACAACCGTCGCTAAGGACAACCAGGAGGTCGGTGGTGTCAATACCGCGCTCCTCCAGGAAGGCCAGCAGGCTGGTGGCCAGGTCTACCCCCTTTCCCACCACCGGGACCAGGTGACCAAGGAACTCCTCACCAGGGAAGCCGATCACTGCACAGTCTTCCCTCTTTTCCATGGCGAATCTCTTGTGGTTCTTCTCACCTACACCAGTCACTATCTTGTTCTCATTGATCCTCTCATCTACCATGAGACCTCTGACCTTGAATCCCCTGAACTTTTCTTTTTCTGTTCTCGTGACCTCTTCCTGACTCTCTCCACTTTCTTCCAGTTAGTCACTTTAGACTTGTCCCCTTCAGTTATGATGTTGTCTGCAGCTCTGATGGTGTTTGCGATGTGAGCCACTGCATCATTGGATACCTTGAACCTGTCAGCAGTTTCTCCGACCCTGTCCTCGGCTTCTTTCTCCCTTTTCCTTTTCTCTGATCTTGCTCTCCTGTCGACCATAGCCTTGAACTCATTGTCATTGACATCCTTATAATCACTATCTTCTTCCTGAGCACTGTCATCCACTGCCGACACTTTACACGACATCCTCTCCATCTCCTCCTTACTCTTTGACCTCATCTTCTTAGTTTTCCTCTCTTCCTCAGCCCTTTTCTTTGCCCTCTTCGCTTCCTTCTCCCTCTCTTCTTTCAGCTTGGCAGTCACAATTTTGTCAACGCCATCAATGCAGCCCTCCCTTCCCGGTTTCCTCTGGGCTGCCAGGAAGCTTTTCTCTCGTTCGTGCACTTTGCTGTCGTCTGCCACATCAAACAACTTCTCAGCTATATCCTCGAACCTCATCTTCAGCTTCCCGTTCTTCGTTTTCTTCCTTTTCTGTTTCTGTCCATTTCCTTTCATCATCATCGTCTCCCTCCGCATCCTCCACAGGTCGTGGACTCTTATTTTCACCCTGATTTCAGAGATAGTGGGGACAGTGGTCTTCCTATACACATCCAGTACCTTCTCAGTCACCTTGTTGGTGGCATCCATATAATCAAAAGCATTTGTTCTTCTCCTTAACCTCTCGTTTTCTGCTTCATAAGCCAGGGCACTTCCAACTTCCTTGTTCAGAGGCAACTTGTTAGATGGCAGAGGCATCCGAACCCCGAACACCTTATCGTTACCCTGGCGCAGCTGAGTGTTGCTAATCTTAGGACGACCCATCTTGGTGGCGGCCCTTTGAACTAACTGCAAAACAACACAGAAAAAACAACTTTCAGCACTTCAATATCACCACCTATTGAACAATATTTTATTCAAAAGTACGGACTGAGATTTTGTCCTTAACTGTCCAAGTCAAGCTACTTGGGCTGAATTCGTTGATCAGTCCTGGGACGAATATTACCAACGGCGTGAATAGATTCCGTGGAATAAATTCAGGGCATTCCCGTCCAGGGAGCCTCAACAAACTCTGTAAATATTGCCATTGGCCTGCCATTGGCACATATACGGAGTTTGGTAATGTTCCATGAGCGGGAATGTCCTGAATTCATTCCACGGAATCTATCCACGCCGTTGGTAATATTGGGCCCTGGTTTTCGAAATATACGTATGTGGTGACTTGCAGCAAAAATATCGGCATAATTTGTAGCGCATTGAGTTGTAAAACAATAGCATATTATGAACCAGTGTACACAGTAGTCGAATAATCCAATTCAATAACTTGATTTTAACAGGTTGTGCCACATTGCCAGTCCCTTTATTATTTACAGTTTTTCCGCGTTTTTCATGCCAAACCCAAAAGTATCCACAAACCTTCTAATGCAATGATGTAAAAAACTCAAACATATTCGGAATTAGCGTGGCCGATAGACAAATAATCCAACCCAAGCAATTAGATTTTGAAAACTTTTGCAAAACTGTCACTCCCTACTCCTGAGCATGCCGAGTCCGGTGCTATCATCGACAGTTCGATTGCGGAATAATTAGTGGTCGTAATGATGCTTGGAATATTTTAATGAAATTTTTCATAATGCTTATTTCAGTACTCTCCAACTATTGGCTTCTCAGGTATTTGGTTGGTGCTGTTATGTTCTAATGGATGTACTTAATTACTGAAATTAATCCCACCAAATTTCATGTCTGAGTGATAATCATATTTGGGTGCAAAAACGCATAAGGGGGGACCCTTACGCGTTTTTTCCAGGGTCAAGACAAAACTCGATATATGCGATTTCGTTCAAAACCACAGTATAGGTACTCCTGAGCATGCCGAGTCCGGTCCTATCATCGACAGTTCGATTGCTGAATAATTAGTGGTCGTAATGATGCTTGGAATATTTTAATGAAATTTTTCATAATGCTTATTTCATTACTCTCCAACTATTGGTTTCTCAGGTATTTGGTTGGTGCTGTTAAGTTCTAATGGATGTACTTAATTACTGAAATTAATCCCACCAAATTTCATGTCTGAGTGATAATCATATTTGGGTGGAAAAACGCAGAAGGGTCCCCCCTTACGCGTTTTTTCCAGGGTCGAGAGAAAACGCGATATATGCGATTTTGTTCAAAATCACAGTACAGGTACTCCTCAGCATGCCGAGTCCGGTCCTATCATCGACAGTTCGATTGCTGAATAATTAGTGGTCGTAATGATGCTTGGAATATTTTAATGAAATTTTTCACAATGCTTATTTCAGTACTCGTTAATTATTGGTTTCTCAGGTATTTGGTTGGTGCTGTTGTGTTCTACTGGATGTACTTAATTACTGAAATTAATCCCACCAAATTTCATGTATGAGAGAAAATCATATTTGGGTGGAAAAACGCATAAGGGGGGACCCTTACGCGTTTTTTCCAGGGTCGAGACAAAACTCGATATACGCGATTTTGTTCAAAATCACAGTACAGGTACTCCTGAGCATGCCGATTCCGGTCCTATCATCGACAGTTCGATTGCGGAATAATTAGTGGTTGTAATGATGCTTGGAATATTTTAATGAAATTTTTCACAATGCTTATTTCAATACTCGCTAATTATTGGTTTCTCAGGTATTTGGTTGGTGCTGTTATGTTCTAATGGATGTACTTAATTACTGAAATTAATCCCACCAAATTTCAAGTCTGAGAGAAAATCATATTTGGGTGGAAAAACGCATAAGGGGGGACCCTTACGCGTTTTTTCCAGGGTCGAGAGAAAACGCGATATATGCGATTTTGTTCAAAATCACAGTATAGGTACTCCTGAGCATGCCGATTCCGGTCCTATCATCGACAGTTCGATTGCGGAATAATTAGTGGTCGTAATGATGCTTGGAATATTTTAATGAAATTTTTCACAATGCTTATTTCAGTACTCCCAACTATTGGTTTCTCAGGTATTTGGTTGGTGCTGTTATGTTCTAATGGATGTACTTAATTACTGAAATTAATCCCACCAAATTTCATGTCTGAGAGAAAATCATATTTAGGTGGAAAAACGCATAAGGGTCCCCTTACGCGTTTTTCCAGGGTCGAGAAAAACGCGATATATGCGATTTTGTTCAAAATCACAGTATAGGTACTCCTGAGCATGCCGAGTCCGGTGCTATCATCGACAGTTCGATTGCGGAATAATTAGTGGTCGTAATGATGCTTGGAATATTTTAATGAAATTTTTCATAATGCTTATTTCAGTACTCTCCAACTATTGGTTTCTCAGGTATTTGGTTGGTGCTGTTATGTTCTAATGGATGTACTTAATTACTGAAATTAATCCCACCAAATTTCATGTCTGAGAGAAAATCATATTTGGGTGGAAAAACGCATAAGGGGGGACCCTTACGCGTTTTTTCCAGGGTCGAGACAAAACTCGTTATAAGCGATTTTGTTCAAAATCACAGTATAGGTACTCCTGAGCATGCCGAGTCCGGTGCTATCATCGACAGTTCGATTGCTGAATAATTAGTGGTCATAATGATGCTTGGAATATTTTAATGAAATTTTTCACAATGCTTATTTCAGTACTCGCTAATTATTGGTTTCTCAGGTATTTGGTTGGTGCTGTTGTGTTCTACTAGATGTACTTAATTACTGAAATTAATCCCACCAAATTTCATGTCTGAGAGAAAATCATATTTGGGTGGAAAAACGCATATGGGGGGACCCTTACGCGTTTTTTCCAGGGTCGAGACAAAACTCGATATACGCGATTTTGTTCAAAATCACAGTATAGGTACTCCTGAGCATGCCGAGTCCGGTCCTATCATCGACAGTTCGATTGCGGAATAATTAGTGGTCGTAATGATGCTTGGAATATTTTAATGAAATTTTTCATAATGCTTATTTCAGTACTCTCCAACTATTGGTTTCTCAGGTATTTGGTTGGTGCTGTTATGTTCTAATGGATGTACTTAATTACTGAAATTAATCCCACCAAATTTCATGTCTGAGTGATAATGATATTTGGGTGGAAAAACGCATAAGGGGGGACCCTTACGCGTTTTTTCCAGGGTCGAGCCAAAACTCGATATAAGCGATTTTGTTCAAAATCACAGTATAGGTACTCCTGAGCATGCCGAGTCCGGTCCTATCATCGACAGCTCGATTGCGGAATAATTAGTGGTCGTAATGATGCTTGGAATATTTTAATGAAATTTTTCACAATGCTTATTTCAGTACTCGCTAATTATTGGTTTCTCAGGTATTTGGTTGGTGCTGTTATGTTCTAATGGATGTACTTAATTACTGAAATTAATCCCACCAAATTTCATGTCTGAGAGAAAATCATATTTGGGTGAAAAAACGCGTAAGGGGGGGACCCTTGCGCGTTTTTCCACCCAAATATGATTTTCTCTCATACTTGAAATTTGGTGGGATTAATTTCAGTAATTAAGTACATCCATTAGAGCAAAACAGCACCAACGAGGTGGTCTGGTTACGTGTCTGGAGACGACTTCTAATCTATATTGAGCAACTGTGCGTCAGTGACCCATCTACAGAGTTTAGTGTACGGTGATAAATCACCCAAAATCATTTGCTATTGTTCTTACGCGTTTCATAACAGATCCGTCACAAGTGAGTTTGAGCAATTGAATTCAGCTAACTTTAGAAGTTAATCACTTGATTGTTATTATTTTTAGAAGTGAGTTAAAATATGAGGTATGAGGGATACTGTTTTTGTTTGGTATTTACAACTGGTAGTGGGACATTTATTTCCAGATATGACTGAATAAACATTGTCGTGTAATACTGGACTAATCTCATTCAAAACCCAACCTTACCCCAGTCAGGCCGCTGAGCCGTTATAAACATCATATAGTTGTGTTCAAAGGAAAAAAATATACAAGGAAGTTTGTGTTATTTGTTTTTTCATATGAGAATAATATTCATAACTCAGTAAAAAGTATTTTTGAAATTTAAGGGAGGAGTAGCGTATGTGAGTAAATGAAAATAAAACAATGAACGATGTCCTCCGTAAACTTCCTGACCTCTCGTACGTCTCCGGGAAAGGGTCGCGGAAGGGGGACGTGATTGCTGCCCATATCATCATTGGGTATGACTTTGCTTGGGAGATTGGTATCCCCACATCCCCTGAGCAACGCTCTTGTGCGTTATGCAGAAGACCCGACAGCCGCACCCTTATTCACTACCTCCTAAGATGTCCCCACACACACAACGCTTCCGTGACGCCTGCTGGACCACCACTCCACGACCCCCTGACGGAGACACGATGATCCTCCCAATACTGGCCAGATATTTTGTAAATAATATTGATTATGTGTTAAAGGAACATCCTTCCTTCCTTAGGCTTTAGTAAGCCCCTTTATAATATTTATACTGTATATACTTTTCACACTTGCCAGATGATTCTGGTGTCATTGTACAGGGGTACCTAGTGACAGCACTAGGATCCCGCTTCCTCTATCAAGGAATAAACAATTGAAATTGAAATTGAACAATGAACGTACATTCGAACTAAATTTTTGGTTTGAGCAATTTATATTTTTTACCAGTGTTGCCAGATGTGCCATTTTCCGGCTAGATTTAGCAGAATTTTGCTACATCTAGCAAGAAAATATTGCATCTAGCCGATAGCCGAAAACCCACAAGGTTTGACTATTTTCTGGCCATTTTTTTATTAAATGGTAATGTGAATTTATTTATTTCTCGTCGTCACAGGCTTAAAGTTATTGAATATTCTAACCAATGGTTAGAGATGAAAACACATTTTGGTATCGCAAAAGCGTCTGAAAGGTGCTATGCATCAGAAATGTTACATGTTGTTTTTGAAGTCTGTTTTACGTGACATTCAAAGAGTGAACAAGATATTTGAATCTAATGACTGTGATCCCACAAAGTTATTGGACGATCTGACACTTCTGATTGAAACGCTGGTGAATAATGATAATACCTTATCAACATCGCATAGATCCCTTCACCTGCAACTTTGAGGAGTATCTAGAACCAAAACTGTATCTTGGTTACGAAACTGATAAAATGTTTCAGAATTGCCAGTGCATCTGTCCGTGGAGCGAGAGCAAAACCTTCGGGAACGATGCTCTAAATTTTTTATAAGTCTTATCGGGCAACTTCGGCAGAAACTCCCAGATAATGTAGGCCTACGAGTATTGAAAACAGTGTCACTGTTAAATGTCGCAAATGCTTTGCGTGTAGTAAAATACTCCATTGCCCCTCTTCTAGAATCTTTGAGTGTTAGTGCAGACATTACAAAGATTGAACTCCAGTGGTCAAATATAACACCAGTAAAATGGCGTGAAACCCAGGACACGGGGTAAAATTTTGTGCTGAAGTCCGCAGGTACAAAGATGCTTCAAACTCGAATCCTTAACTAGAATTGTCATCAGCTTCATTAAATATCCTAGGTTTGCTACATTCCAATGCAGATATCGAAAAAACGTTTAGTCAAATAAACTTGGTAATAGCAAGCTAAGGAATAAAATGAAAACACACCGTCAATGCATTACTTCACATTCGCTATGGCTTGAAAAGGTTGCCAGAAAGTTGCGTAACATATGACTTTCCAAATAATGCTCCTTTAATTTCTATTTAGATATGTATGCACTGAAGAGTTAGCCATATTTCTAGCCATAATGTTTTCAGTTTAGCCAGTTTTAACGCTTGGCATAGCCGATTTTGCGGGGAGCCATCTGGCAACACCGTCAGAGTTGCCAACTTAGCGACTTTGTAGCTAGATCTAGAGCTTTTTGTTTTTTTCTAGCGACATTTTAGAGCGATTTGCGACTTGTCCCAAATCTAGAGATATCCACAGAAATCTAGCGACTTTCTGGATACTTTTGGACTGTCCATGAAAACTCGGTTTTCCTAATTTCGAGCCATAATATATAGCAACGGGGTTACAGGGACAATGCATTTGAACGGGTTGAACTCATAAAACAACTTCGTCAACGCTTACCTGACAACATTCGTGTGCTGCAGTCTATTTCTTTTCTGAGTGCCGATGAATGCTTGAAGCCTATTAAATCAGATATACTTGGTTTGGCACACTTATTTACAGAAGATTCCAGCACCCTTACCAAGATTGATTTCCAGTGGAAAAAACTGCATCACACAATCTGGACAGAAACATCTAACACCCTAAAATTGTGGTCAGAAGTGGCAAATTACAGAGATGCGACAGGTGAAAACCCTTACCATGATCTGGCTGAAATTGCACTCGCTGCCTTACCTCTTCCGCATTCAAACGCAGATGTAGAGCGCACATTTAGTAATATGAACTTTGTGAAATCAAAATTGCGCAACAAAATGAAACTATGGACATTAAAGGCAATTCTTACAATAAATTATGGGTTAAAAAGACAGAACACCTGTTGTGCAAGTTATGAACTTCCTAGTGATATTTTAAGAAAGATAGGGACTGTGGAGGCATACAGTTACAAGAGAACCTGAACCAAGCACTTCACATGCTTCCAGCTCTACAGTTGTTCACACTGCCGACGACTACGAAGAGACTGGGATGCAATTACTCTTGAATAATAGGTAAGTGTGCACATTAAACTTTAAAAAAATAATATTTTTATTTTTACATAATGCATTTTATTTATACTCCGTCCATTATAGTCGGCATTATGAAAATATAATTTGCATCAAATTCCTGAAGCGGGGAATAATAGCTAGCGACTTTCCATGGAAGATTTAGCGACATTTAGCTACTTTTAGGTACCAGCCTAGCGACATTTGAAAATCCGAGTTGGCAACCCTGAACACCGTTTTTTACCCGCCAGTCAGTCAATGGAAGCTTGAGGCAGTGGACGTTAGCAGCGCCTGCCACAGTTGCGAATTTTCTATCATAAGTGTTTAAATTGTATCACAAGTTCTCCAGCATTTGTTAACATGGATAGTGATAAGTTGAGCTTCACGGAGCGTCTTAGGAAAATGATAAAAATCATTACACTTAACAAATTTCTGGTAACAGTTGGTACCTTGACTGTTGCGGGTGGTGGATATTATTATTAGTAAGTAAATCTGGTAATCTTATCGATTGTCTTTTGTAGCTGTATAGTTTAGCCTTTGTACTGCACTGTAATGGCTTAATTTACAGAAACAACGGATACAGAGCATGATCATGAGAACGTCCAAAGGAAGGCTATCCAACTGGTACCGGTACAGTATACCTCGCCAAGAAAGATTAGAACGTCTTCACTTGCCCAGCTTATATTGAAAATGGTAAGAGGTGATTTAATCGAAGTTCATAAGCACCTCAAGGAGTTACTCAGGATGTGTATGTATCTGGATTCAAGAGAAGGCCGCCTCACTAGGAATTACGCCTACCCGGTAATGAAGTCACATGTGAGAGAATGAAGTATCTTCCCGTAGTTTTTTTTTACCTATGTTTCCACAATATTATGGCAACATTAGACAAAACCATCATCTCAACGTTATGATTATTGTTAGAAATTGTTGCAATATTTTCGCAATTTTTTTTAAATGTTTCCCATAATATACAAATAATACAACTTTCTACGTTATGTGTTAGCTTGACCTACTCTTAGCACCCTTCGTTGGGAATGGGACAACTGGCCGCCGCCATCTGGCTATAAACAGTAATTTTACAAACTGTCAAATGCAGCCTCACCCATGCCTGCATCTGGCGTGCGGCGCGCCCATTGCCTGAGTCACTTGACTCACTTCCTGGTTTTGGGAATGTTTTTGGAATTACAATTTTGAGAATAAAAAGTGGGGGGTCCAACCCAGGGACCAGCCCAAAATCTGGGGGGCCATGGCCCCCCCGTAGAATCGCCCCTGCAACTTTGGTCATTTAGATGACATCGCTCGTTTTTGCTCTCCCCACCCAAAATCCCGATTTCCCACGGGTCCCCCAAGATTGTCAAACTCGAAAAGGAGTCATTTGCGATAGAAATGAAGGTCAGAATCGTTCAAAACATATAAAAAACTATCGGAAAAACGTACTGTAAGTTTCATGTACAAAACCATTCCGGGCAGCCTGTGAAAATTTACCCAAGAACTTTCCAAATATGAGTTGTTATTGGGTTGCAAATCCCGCTTGCCATCTCCTTTTTCACTTTAGTCTGTGCTTCTGCCCCTCCAGCAGATATAAATTCTTTCAAGCTGTGCCCTATAACAAGGGTAGGGGGCACGATGAGTGTCAACAATCACACATTGCAAACCGAATCATTTTTAATTTGAAATTACTGTATTGCAGTCATAGTATAATAAATTATTTTATCTGCGAATATTTCATAGGATCATTATCCATAGGTAAGAATAACAAGTTATTAGCATCAAACAGGGAGATACTACGGTACTACCGCCTGAGAAGATATTGGAAGCATAATGTGTTGTCCATTGGTAGACCCTGCTGTCATATGGCATCACGAAAATTGTGATCAACAAGTCCCACACTGCTGGTCTGACTTTTAGGTCTCAATTGTTTCTCTTACTTTGACAACGCAACATATATACTGTACACTCTTGATCTTTTTTAATTTTTATATTTCTTTGTGGTTATTTATTATTATTATTATTATTATTATTATTATTATTATTATTATTATTATTATTATTATTACCAGTGTTACATAAGAACATAAGAAAATAAGGAGTCTGCAATAGGCCGGTTGGCCTGTGCATGGCAGCTCCTGTCAAGAGTTACTACCACTCTATCATCCATGAATCTATCCAGCCTCCCTTTGAAACTTTCCAGCGTTCCAGCACTTACTACACGGTTGCTAAGCTTGTTCCACTCGTCCACCACCCTATTTGTAAACCAGTTCCTTCCTATCTCCCTCCTAAACCTAAACTTATCCAACTTGAATCCGTTGTTCCGAGTCCTATCCTGCTCTGATATTATAAGAACTTTATCTATATTCCTTTCACCCACTTGAATACTTCTATCATATCTCCCCGCACTCTTCGTCTTTCTAGGGAATGCAAGTTTAGTTTCTTTAACCTATCCTGATATGGAAGGTTTCTAAGTCCCGGAATCATTTTCGTCATACTTCGCTGCACCGACTCTAGTGAATTGATATCCATTCTATAATAGGGGCACCAGAACTGAACCGCATAATCGAGGTGCGGCCTGACTAGCGCAAGATATAGTTGCAATAAGACCTCTGCACTCTTATTACTTACACGTCTAGATATAAAACCTAATACTCTGTTTGCCTTATTTCGAACATTAACGCACTGTTTTCTAGGCCGCAGGTCCGTGCTTACAAGTACCCCTAGGTCTCTTTCACAAGTCGACTTTTCTAGGTTGATGTTGTTAAGGCTGTATACATTGACAGTATTTGTTCTTCCAATATTAAGTACGCTGCACTTGCTGGTGTTGAATTTCATTTGCCATTTTCAGACCGCCCCTACAGTTTATTTAGATCCTCCTGTAATGCATTTGCATCCTGCCCTGAATTAATCTGCCGCCCTATTTTGGTGTCATCCGCAAACTTGCATATGTCACTGCTGATCCCAGTATCTAGATCGTTTATGTAGATTATGAACAAGAGTGGGCCTAGTATTGACCCCTGGGGAACCCCACTGGTTACACGACCCCACTCAGATTTAACACCATCTACGCTGACCCTCTGCGTTCTATCGGTGAGCCATGATTTTATCCAATTTAAAACTTTCCCCTCGATATCATGAGCCTTAATTTTTCTCAGAAGCCTCTGATGCGGTACTCTGTTAAATGCTTTGCTAAAGTCTAAGTTATTACTATTTTATTTATAATTTTTATTTTTTATTATAAATTTTATTTACTGTTTATGAACTAATTATTATTATTGTTGTTATTACAGTACTGTACTGTGTTACATTTTCGCCCATATCGGGACCTGGGGGGGGGGGCGATATGGGTTGTAGTGGATTCTCTTAATTTCTCTCTCCTACACAGCCCTAGCTGTATCCCATAGCAACGGTTCTGCCAAAGCCTAGTTGCCGGTGTCTCGAGTCGCGCTAGTTTCCCTGACGTGTCAAGACATTGGGGGGTAGGGGTCGACACCGGCAACTAGGCTTTGGCAGAACTCCGTTGCTATGGGATACGGCTAGGCTGTTGTAGGAGAGAGTCCACTACAGGGTCAGTGACCTGTGCCCAGGTGGGCGAATCCATGTAAAAAAAAAAAAAGACATATTGTAGTGGGTTTCTCCCCTACAAACGCTGTTTGTCGCTGAGTAGCCGACCCCGCGAATTCCCCAGTGTATGCCTCGTGGTCTAGGTCAACTAGCGCCGCCTTACATGACGGAGGTCAACTATTAAGCCACGCCTACCTCCGCTATATAAGACCTGACCTCGTGGTGACCTACCTCTCTTTTCTACCTTCACCAACCAGCAAGCAACACCTCCTCCTGCCTGGCGGCCCTCGCTCCCGCCGGCGAGCATGGCAACCCACAAGCTGTCCTCCTCTGAGCACCCTCACCAACCAGCTCTCTCTACATCACGCTTGTAACCATGCTGCCTTCCCAGCACCAAGCTGCACTGTACATCCAATACAATATGTATACAGAGATCACATTGTGAGTTTCCATTCTCCATCCCATCCTGAGTGTGAACCAAATAACCCTTACCCCACAATATCTATATTCTACAGAAGAAATAAACTATTATTCGTTATTAATTTTCGACAACATTAAACGGAATTTGCATAAAAACACGTACTGCACAATGTGCATCGATCAGCGGTGAAGAGGATGAAAGAAAAAAAAGGTAAAGTAAAAGATTTCTTCCTCCTCTATATCCGCTTGTATTAGTTACCCAATAAATTTGTACATCATACATTTTCTGTAATCAAAAACGTACACAGACAATCAGACTCAGTATGTTGTTGACCAGTGGAAGGAGAGGTTTGAAAATGTGACTTATGACCAACTCAGTAATTAAGGCTGTTATAATATTTAGACGCCACAAACTCTGATCAAGGATTATATACGAACATGACTTCTGAAGATCCTTATTATAATCGTCGTGTAAAAGGAACAGAATTACGCCGGTTTAGGCACCGCTTTGCTCTGGGGATACTGGCCCTGTCAGGACTGATTGGGACTGGCATTCAGTGAGTTATTTTTTTATGATATAATTCTTGTGTGTTTGTTATTATGGTTCTGTTTTGGGTTAATATTGACGACTGACCTGCCGACGAGTTATTTGAGTTAGTGTTTATTTTCCCACTATTTTCACCAGTGAGTTTTTATATGATAATCATTTGTTGTGTAAATGCTTCGTTTGGTATACTGTATATTTAGACGCCTAATGTGCTCACTACTTTGTCTCCTCGGTGGTAATGTGGCGGTTTTATGCTAAGTTTAGGTTAGGTTGGATTGGGTAAAAAAGAACATTTGCACTAAGTATGACATTTGTCGTCTATAAAACAGGGTAAAATTCGTTTTATGCACCAACGCTATTTCTAATTAAAAACATATTATTCTTTTTTTTTATGTGCTTTCTTCAAAAATGAAAATTCGTTTCCTTGGGAAACTAATAGTTTTGAAATTCCCAGAAAACTACTACGGTAATTTTCCATGGAGACGAAGGTTAAATTTGGCAGAAAGCACATATAAACACACCAGAAAAATGTTTACCTAACCTTACCTTACCTTACCTAATCTTACCTAACCTTACCTAACCAAATCTAAACTAACCTTACCTAACCTAACCAAGAGTTGAACCTGTAGTTTTACATATCTTAGACTGCGCACGGCACATGGCAGATTATTATTATTTATTTTTTATGAGATTTTCATTTAAATAATAATTTCCAGGAGGGTTTGATGTTAGTTGAGGACGTATATAAGGTAAGATTGTAAATAGATAGCATGTCGTAGGTGATACTGGCTAGTGCATTTAAACGAATATTAAGGTAAAACAGTTTTATGTATATGTTAGGTTAAAGTTAAGGTTAAAGCTAGGTTGGGTTAGGTTAGGTTAAGTTTAGTTTAGTTAGGTTTGGAAAAAAATGCACAAACTATGAGCGTCCTCTTTAGAACACGTTGAAATTGCGGTGTTTTTATAATCGTTTACTATGCTAAGTCGCTGGTGGGTCAGTCGTCAATAATTACCGTTTTTTTTATTTTTTAAGTTTAAGTTCAGTTGAGCGACAATGAAAAATATTTTAAAATAATTCTTTCAGCAGAATCCATTTTAAGGTATGATTTACAATTTCTGTGACTAATGGCTGTGAAGTGGAAAGCAGAATACCTAATGTTTCTTGCACACCTAACCCACCTAGTTTCAACTAAATGTATTTAAAATTATTCTTCCCCCAAGAAAATTGCTTATCATGTGCAGGAACTGCAGTTTTTGTATATTTGTTTTTCTGTATTTTTTTCAATAAACGAGGGTTAATATTTAGTAGTTGCCAACAACTAATGGACTTTTGAAAATGGGTTTTTATAGTGTAAATCATCATGCTAAATACAAGTATGTCCTTCATTGCCATCAGAAATGAGCCATTGTTGAGATACAGTATTGAAAAAAAAAGTCAAATGTCAAAAAATGTAAAAACCTAACCTAACCCCTAATGTGTAAGAAACTTACCTTAAGTAAGAGATACAGAAGGATAGTGATGCCACTTGAATGAGAAAGTGGTGTCTTCGTTAGTGTCCGTCTTTTATCACGGTACCATGCATGGCGATCTACACGGTATTGACACGGAATTACATCTCGGACACTTTACAAATGAAACAAGAACACCGTGAGCCCTAAAAATGTCAACGGCTGCTGCGTCCAAAACATGCTGAATAACGTGCCAGGAAGCCAATGTACAGTCAGCAAAAAATATCCTGCATCCCTTTGCAACGATCACTAACTGAGGCCATGTTAATTTGGTTGTGTGATGCAGTGTATAACCGGTATGATGTATTTTTTATATTACATATAGTTAATACAGAGAAATTAACATGAATCACCCACGTAAATGAGTGTTGTTCAGAATTCTTAGTCTGGTGTGTTATATTGTATAACACCATAAAGGTGCAGACATTTTTTTTGTTGGCTGTACATCCTTTTCACACAGACTTCATCTTCCAACTGCCCGCGAATCGAGACTTGTGCTGATTGATGCACGAATATTAGGTTACATTGGCATGCGCTGATTTGCGTGCACGACTATGATGTCACATCACCAATCATGCTGATTGGCCGAATATTGTAAAATGAAAGTTAAATCACTCGATAACTTTAAATTTCCGACAGAAACGTTATGGTATAATTTTCTTTTTCTCTGTTTCTCCCTATACAGTATATGACTCAGTATTTAGTTAGGTGTTGGCAACTACTAAATATTAACCAATGATGGACCTATGTGAGTTTATGTTTGGTAAGAGTTTATGACAGCACTCATTAGTAATTTCGACTAATGTTGACGACTATTTTTATGTTTATATTTGGTAAATTTATTGTTTCGGTCATGTTGCGAATTTTAGGATTTTAAGTTTTGGAATCACTAGTTTAGACAATTGTAAGGCATTTTTCTTCAAACGCATTTCTGTCGGAAATTTATAATTTTCCGAGAATTTTAATCGATAAAATTACCAACAATATTACTTGTTTAAAGTGGGTAGGGCTTTGAAGTAGAGGGAAAATGTGAGGTAAAATACTAATTTATATATATATATATATATATATATATATATATATATATATATATATATATATATATATATATATATATATATATATATATATATATATATATATATATATATATATATATATATATATACACAGTATAATAAAAATATTAAAACTTTTAAAACTTGGCCTAATGTTTCCTAAACTTTAAAAATCCTAAAACTATAAAAAAGTTTACCTTACTCATGTTTAGTAGGTGATGGTGTTGCTTTCGGTTTTTATTAGGTGTTTTTGGTGCTCAGATGAGGAGGGATCCATAAACTCGAAAGTGATTCTTAACATTTTTACAAGTTAGGAAAGGTTAGGTAAGGTTTTGAAAGGTTTGTTTGGTGTTACTTTAATATTTTACCCCACATTTTCCTTCTACTGTACTTCAAAGCCCTGCCCACTTTGAACAACTAATGTTGTTGGTAATTTTATCAGTTAAAATACTTGAAAAATGTAAATTTCTGATGGACACACTATAAAAGAAAAGTGTCTTACAATTATCTTAACTACTGACTTCAAAACTTAAAATCTTAAAATTTGCTATATGACTGTAATGATAATAATACTGTACTTTATATTTTATTTTCATCAGTGAGTTCTGTTGATGATCATTTTGGGGGGGGGGGATTGCTTCCTTTGGTAGATAATTAGGCGACTAGGCGCACACTACAGTATACGTACTTTGTTTGTTTGTCGGCGGTACACGGCCAATCATCTCCGATCAACGCCAGTTGCCATTGTATGTTTATGAGCCACAGGGACTGGGCGGCTGCTCTCACGTCCACAAAAAAACATAAAATTACACCATTTCATAGTAAGTTCTTTCTGTTTAATATGCATGGGTGGTCAAGAGGGTGGAGCCTCAAGGCTAGGAAGTTAGGTAAAGTTAGGTAGGTTTCTTTGGTTAGGTTGGTGTGATCTTCTAACAGTGCTAATGCATATTGTTTTTCTCATCAACTAAGGTTAGGTTAGGTTTAATTTAGAAATAACCACTTTTTAACACGTTTGCCAAAACTATGGCTATGATAGTGTCCACTATAAAACACAGTGAAATTGCAGCGTTTAGTTGTCAACAATTACAGAAATGATATCAAATTAGTCGTAAGGTTGGACTACACTCGTCAAGTATTGTCAAAAACTTGTTTCTTACCTTGAATACACACACATAAAAGCACCAGATACAGGTGCAGAATACGGCAGCTGTAGGAGGAACATTGATGTATTTTATTATGGTAGCTTAATGCACATGCATGGTTGGGGGACTATACAATGATTGTTATTAAGATGGCCTTTCTGTCCAACCTAACCATTAACAACACAGTCTGTCAATATGGCTGCCATACCTATATCCAGTGTGATTTTTGGCATGTGGCTGCCATACCTGTATCCACTACGAAAAAAAGGGGGTAAAATTTCACTTGTTGCCACAATGGGGTAAAAATCAAAGTTGAAACTAGGTTTTTCCGAAAGTTTTGATGTGTTATGTTCTTGGTGTGTACTGTCAGGCTTGAACATATACAGTTAACCCTCGCTTTACGCGGTCCCACTTTACGCGTTTACGCGGTACCCTGCCGAAACCGGAATGCTCACTTTCCGCGGTGTGTGTACCCTTTTACGCGGAGTGGCGCGAGCTGGGTGCGCACAAGGTCGCCCAGTCATCAAAACATTACCGAGCTCTTCACCCGCCACCCACCACAGCCGGCCCAAGTCAGTGATAATGATAGTGAGGATATAGACTTTGAGGGGTTTGACAATGAGGCCCTGCAAGCCTCTGTGGTGGATAGTGATACAATTGATACAAGTGATACAGGTGAGGGCCAATAATAATCTGCCCTCTGCCTTGGAACCAACCCCCCATCCCCGTGTGCCCAGCCATCTTTTCTACTAATGTAAGTGTTAAAAAACCTAATATTATTGATATTTCTCTTAATTATTAATTGTGTGTGCATACCATCATAAAATTAAGAAGTTATTTTTACTACAACGTAGGTATTGTGTCTGAAAAAGTGGAGTTTGGGGGTCGGCCCGGTCTCTATTTCAATTAATCCCATATGTTATGTTGTTCACTTTACGTGGGCCGCCATGGGTTCAATTGACCGCGTAAAGTGAGGGTTTACTGTATAATAAAATGTTAAATATCTTGCTTAAATGTAATTTGCAACAGAAATGCCATTGAAGAAAAGTGTCTTAGAATTGTCAAAACTACTGATTTCAACTATAAAATTCCCAAGATTTGTTTAGTGGGAACAAGTTATGTTTATATACCTGAAATCATGCCTCTAATCTTCTCAGCATTCACTTGATAGACTCATTCATGGAGAAACCACTCAGACAGAGTGGGTGGTCTGGATCTCTCTCTAGTCATAAGATTGTCTGACTTAAACATGGCAAATAAGCAAATAAATAAGAATAATAGGGATATCTCCATTAGCCAGAACAATTGGTGCAGAGCACTTCTGGGAATGAGTGATTTCCGGGTAACGAGACGACTCTAAAGGCCGGAAAAAAATCCCTCATCCCGGAATTTTCCAGGTACATGTAACGGAAAAATTTTCTCTGAAATAGCACACAAAATCATCTCATGAACTCAGAAAAATATTCCCCATTCCCGGAATTTCCGGAGAAAGCACCCGATTTTTATCTCTCAAGCCCTGAAAAAACTCCCGTCCCTAGAATTTTCCGAGTACTGGGAAAATTTTCTGGGAATTTTCCAGAAAATGTGCGTCTTGAAAATTTTTTCCCAAAGCTGGAATTTTCCGGAAAATTCCAGCTTTGGGAACGATTTCTGAGAGATCAGTTCTGACTATTGGAGCGTTTCAGTTAAGAGGGATTCCGGCTAATGGAGATATTATTTACTGTACAGTATGTATATTGTACTCAACTATGAAGGGTATGAAGAATGATGGTGGTCTAGGATGTTGGTTGGAAATTAACATCCGCCAGATGCAACAGATTGGCCTTGCTCTGGTACAGTAAAGCCTCGAATAACGACGTTAATGTGTCCTCCAATATTGCAGTGTAAGGTGAATCGTCGTATCGCGAATCATTAATTACTATTAAAATAAAGCAATAATAATGAGATGTGTTCCCAAGTATGACCTTTTCACATCTTTTGTGTGGCTTTTTACCCTCTTTTCCCCCCCAAAACAATACAATTAATGAAAAGTGCAAACTATATTCTTTAAATAATGTTTCTGAATGCACCTTATACAATATAAATGAATAATAACATGGTCACACAAGAGGAGATGGGACGCCATTGCTTTCGTTTGTGTTTACAGCCGGGAGTCCTGGACGATAGTTCTACAGGAGAAAATGAAGAAACTAAGACCCTGGTTGTAGCTGTAGTAAAATTAATGTAAAAAAATGAATGTATATGTTTTAACTAATGGCATTTAATGTTAATAAATGGAACAATAGAAGTAGCTAACCACTAATGGCAAAGAAAAAAAAGAGATATACAGTATTGGGAACGCCAACATATACGTGTGCATTTAAGGATACCGCGTCATTTTTCTTTTTAAGAATTGTACACAAGATTCATTATTGTTTATTACTGAATATGTATTTGATTGAATTAATTTTTATATATGTGAAATGAACAATGTAATTCATTAATAATACGTAGAATATTAAAACACACACGAGGAGAACAAGACGGCATTGTTTTCGTGAGTGACGATGGTTCTACATAAGAAACTGAAGAAAATAAGACCCTGGTTGTAGCTGTAGTGAACTTAATTGAAAAAAATTTAATACCTGTATGTCTGTTTTAAGTAATGTTATTTAATGTTAATAAATGGAACACTAGAAGTAGCTAACCACTAATGGTAAAGAAATAAAGCTAGACTATTGGGAACGCCAACGTATGAACAGTAAGTGCACACATGTGAAAACATATCGTCATTTCTCTACATATGAATATGAAAGCAACACTTATTTACTGTTCATATATGTTTTAAATAATATTTACGAATGTAAAACAAAAATTTTACTCACCAATGGTGGTAAAGTCTAAAACATAAGGACAGCCAATGAATATTGTGTGAGTTTTTACTCAGATGACAATGTCATCAGGTTCAGCTCCGGCTGAAGCTGTAGCTTTCCATAAAGCTGTTGCTGAAACTGTTACTGAACCTGAAGTTGATGTTGAAGCTGCTTATGATGCTGAATTTGATGGTGTAGCTGAAGTTGATGGTTTAGACCTTCGAATAATAAAGCTGTCGAAAGAACCTTGCACAGCTGCTTTCTTTTCTCATTATACATCCTTATGTAGAGGTCATTTGTGTTTATTTAAATTTTAATGCTTTTTTCTGTTAATGGATCCACTTCAGAAAATATGTTCATTGCTTGCTCCATATAATATCCACTGACCTCTCACCTTTTTCATATCGTTTTAACACATCTAGTTTCTCGGCTAAGTTTATACACTTTCTGTTAGCTTTTGAAACAAGACTACCATCACTTGCTCTCTTGCTCATGTTGAATAGGGATGCAAAAATGCTGTGAGAAACCTGAGAAAGTTTTTCTCTTGTTCCTGATGGTGAAAACAAAAGGCCCGCCAAGCTCCGACTGTTGTTTACCATTCATTAGCAAAGCAGTTTCTTTGCGCAAGGCGCTCTAAATTTTTTATACAGTAATTTCTTTTTTTTTATAATACATATCGGGATTTAGTTGTTATTTATATGAAAATGCAATTTTATTTAATTTTTATTATATTTTGGTCGTAAATACTAATGAAATAAGGACGTAAATTGAATTGGGTCCTAAATTAACTAGGGTTTTAAAGATGAAAAGTTGTTGGTCAAACTGTTGTTATCGGAGGCTTTACTGTATTTAAAGAATGTCTAATTTACTCTCTAGGGTAAACTGTCTTATTCTTCTTTGCTGGAGTGTCCTTAGGCAGAGACACTTAGAGAACATTTTGGTGGAGCCATGGTGAGAAAGCAAGTGAAGTTTTTGTTTGTGGTTGTACTGAGCACTAGCATGGGTACGCTACCCGTAAACTGTAATGGACTCAACCGTTGGCCTGCTGGGAATATCTCCCCGTTGACTGTAATGGCCCAAACAAAGCGTTTTCTACCTGAATTCGTTCTTCTGAATTTTGCTGTGTTAGTCCGGCTCAACCCTCGTTCGAACGAATCTTAGCCCTGTGTTAAGCAATACCAGGTAGTAATTAAAAAAAAGTGTTCAAGTGAGTCCATGATGAACAAGGGGGTCAATGTACTGTACTGTACAGTATTGTGCTTCATCAAATTTACCTTATACTGTACTGTACTTTAACTGTATAATTAGATTAAATTGTTAATGTTACAAATAAGCTTGTAAAGTAATACCCTGTATGTGATACAGTTTATCTCATAAACTTGGTGTCTACAGTACTGTGTGTTTTTCCACTGCAGTTATATGCCGCATTCACAAGCTGCAGCCCAGAAGATCAAAGATGGGGCCCTGAAGGACAGTGAGGTTGTTGAGGATCATCGTGAGTTAATGGGCCGCTCTTTAACTCAGTCCTCAGAGACCATAAGAAAGAACAAACAGAAGCAAGAGGACCGTCCTGTTTAATGTTGTAACATCATCAAAGGAAAAATAATTACTTTTGGCTACTTATTTTTTATTTATTTTTTTTTCGTATCAATAACATTAACATGTTAAGCTTTTCATTTGATTTAAGGACTTTGTAGAATTTTATGGATGATATTTTCAGTTATATGATAACTTGATAATCTCTGAGTACTGTACTACTGTACACTCCTTTGGTGGTTGATAACATGTTGCATAAGTTATGAAAGGAAATGCATTGTTTTATCTGAATAATAAGGCATAAGTTGTTTTGAATTTTACGTATTGTATACAGAAAAAATGTGTAGCTACAGTACTGTATTTTTTTAGTGGAAATGAACTTCTTATATGAGCCATTGCTAATGTAAAATAGTATTGGCAAATTAATTTGTCCTGAATGTATATATTTCCTCCATTTCTACAAAAGAATCAGTCTTTATTTGAACATTAGATGTATCTTGTAAATAAAGGAAAATTGTAAATCAATGAGCCCCAAAATGAGTGCTGGTAGGAGTATTCGCCTTTCTCGCAAGAGAAAACATGAAGTGGATTTGCCGTGTGTGTCGGGTTCATCTTTACACGATATCACTGATGACTTTCAAGATACTGCCATTGTCTTCAGGTAAACAAAATATTAAAATTTACAACTTCATTACTGTTTTCTAAGATTAAAAATCTAAAGAAACTAGTTCAAATTTTTGTTGGACTAAAGTTATTGTACTGTACTTTGAAGGTCTGCCAATAACCTATGTACAGTAGTAGGAATGCTATGCTTTTCCTCTTGTAATTTGGTGTTGGTTCTCTATTGGTACTCATCATTGGGCACTTTCATATTCACCTATTTCTTGGCATTTGTGGGATTATAAAAGATTTTGCTGACATTCTGACAAGTGTCCTGTTTTGAAATTAATTATTTGATTTACAAGGAAGGTAAAATATATTAAGCTAATCAGGTACGGTCTCGTTCAAGATTCTTCGAACACTGCTGAAGACAGCTGGCAACTCAAGGCCGTTTGTTTACTATTGTGCATAGTAAAAATTATGAATGAATGTAAAATTGTATCGGTGATTGGTTACTTAGTTCCCTGTTGCTTAATTAATGGTTGGGCTTTGTTGTTTCATATTATATTATACTACGTACTATAGTAAACAAACGGCCCTGAGTTGCCCGCTGTCTCCAGCAGTGTTCGAAGAATCTTGACTGAGACTGTACATAGTCTCATTTACTTTGGCATTTGCACCCATTCTCAGGTTAAGATTTGCAGGTACTGTACTCACATATCTGCTGCTTGGCATATTGCAGCAGCAGTTGTACGGAAGATGTTAGTTGCAAGAAGGTATTATTAACTGAATGCAGTACAGTACAGTATTGTAGATTAATGTTTTTGCTGTGTAATAGGAGACTGAAAGTGGCCAAAAGTACAACACCTTTAATACATGTAAGATTAATCAGAGTATTGCCCAGGTCCCTTGTTTTATAAGTACCATACAGTACAGTAATTCCATCACCAGCCACGGAGGTTAGGGTTTAGAATTATCAAATGCGTAGGGCAAAACCATGGTTGGTAAGGGCTCTATTGGATGGGATATAAGGGTTTCTCGGGAAGTATCTCTGGAGAAGCGTATACTGTAATACCTCAAGGCTAAAACCTAAGCTCAAGGTTTAAAATAAGTGCAGGGTGTTTACTGTATTTAACAGTCTACCAGCTAAAGCTGAGGAATTGAGAACAGTCTGGGTTTTAAAATAACCCTTGACAAGACTTTTAACAGATAATAGAGGGATCCTACACAGGCTACTGGCCTTCTTCCTTTGGGATGGCCACCTCTAGTTTAGGTGGCCATGAGGTAAATAAGGTAAGAAGACATTTGTTCTTGTATTTAAATGTATTACAGTTTTGTGTAACAGTACACTGTACAGGTACTGTATTAGGAAAGTTTATGAAAAGCAATGTAAAGGAACAGTCTCCCCTTAACATACTTGCTATCATAGCAATGCTGCTCTCCTTAGCAACCTAAATATGTATATGATATTTTTATACCCTTAAGGTTTCATTTGCAAATTTTTTGAGATCATACGCATATGGGCAGAGAACATACACCTAGAGCTGGGCCTATTAGAGTAGGTTTGTACCCGCTCTATAAGTCTGGCAGCCACCCACACTTCTCAGTTCCCATATAGTACCCCAAAGTGCACACACTTTTGGAAGTACCATGTGTCTTTGTCTTTATCTCTCCTTTTATGTGAATACAGTTTATTAGTGAATATACAGTTTTAGTACTGTACTGTATATGGTAATTACCGGTAGTATTAATTTTTCGTAAAGGGAAATTATTTCTGTATGTATACAGTCCATATTTTTTCCTTCCAGTTTAGGTAACATTGCACCATTACATCTTTAAATTACTAGCTGTAGTAATAAAGATTCATAGGTACAGTACCATTAAGAAACAAAATATCAATGTTTCATAGATATATACAGTAAGTTGAGCCTTACCTTTCATTTATTTGTGTGGGCAGGCAATGCATAAACACTCTCCATTTCTTTCACCAGACAGGACTGTACAGGACTATACTGTATAATAGATTATCATACTTTTCATGGTTGCCTGTATTGGACAGTATTAATAAATTTGTGAATTAATTATTGATTGTATTGGGTAACAATAATGTGATAATTGTACCATATACAATAATTAGAATTAAAGGGATGAATATTACAAAAATATGAATGTTGAACGTATATAATACAGCATACAGTAATGTCTGTAATTATTCAGGTCACTTCTTTTTTACATTAGTTTGGTACAACAAATAAAAAGATCAGGAACTGGAAATAATGAAAATGGAACTAATTTAATGTGGTATGTAATTATATTGTTTTTTCAAATTTTATTTTAGGCTTCCAAAGAAGCTCAAAGCTGAAAAGTCTACTGCTCCTCCAAGGCCACGTGGTAGACCTTCGAAGAGAGGCACGGGGAAAAATGTGCAAAGTGAACATATTTTGTGTAAAGAAAAAGAAGGCCCAGATTTACACGATAACAACGATGATTTTGTTGATCATCCAGACCTGCCATGTGTGAAGACAGAGACTCAAACTCTTGATACCCAAGATGCTGCTGCTGAAGACAATAATTTTCTTTTGGACTTAGAAAAATCTATATGTTCTGAATCAGAAAAATTATGTCCTTGTTGCAAACATATTGTTCCTTGTTCTATATTTTCTGATCATTTTAAACAATGTTTGCAGAAATTTAAACTAACAAAGAGATGCTCTGAAAATAATTCATTGGTTGTAACAGCAAGTAAGGCCAAGGAAGATGATGACCAAGAAGAGACAGAGTTAGAAAGGGAAAAAAAAGACAAACCACAAGTACTTCCATGTCCTGTTTGTATGAAGGTACGTATATTACAGTGTGCAGTACAGTACTTGGCAAGGTGCTCATGTGTCCTCAATGGCTCAGAGTGTGGGTTCATAAAAAAAAAATTGTCAGGTAAAGAGCTGTCCAGGGTTTACAAAAGTGTGTACTCATGTACTGTAGCTACATGTGATGTACAGTACTGAGAGAATGGGTTGTGGAAGATTTGTGAAATGGATGTACAACTCCAAGGTTGATTGCTGGAGGGAAATGGAAGATAATGTAGATGGAAGGGTGGGGTGAGAATTCATTTGAAGTGAGGGGGATGGAGGTCCAGGAAACAGCAGTGTGGGAATTATAGGAGAGCATAAAGTTGATTGTTTTTTGGATGACAAGAAACAAAAAATGTGTTTACACCACTGGAATGTATTTCATCTAGGTTCCAGCCACATTACAAAGTACTGTAGTGGGAAATAGGTTTTAGAAGTGAAAAATACAAGAATAGGTTTCATTCTTGTTTATTATAATTATTTTATTTTTATTATTTATTTTATTTTTTAATATAAAATTCAGAGTTGATGCCAATCTCATGGTCCCCAAATCCAGTGATCAAGGTCAGTCTCAATTTATTTTTTCTTAACTAGAAGAATGATTCAGAAGGTTGCCTCCATGGCATAGAGTATCGTTTTACCTGAAGGCACTTATTTAACTTTATTTACTTTTATTTGATGTCTTACACTTTTGGCCAAAGGCTGCATTTGTAGTTGTACTGTACTATATTTACAATAAACTTTGCTGTATAATGATTCACTTATTTGTACATCTTTCTAACATTTATTCAGTCTCAAAGGTCCAAAGTCCAGCGTAGCTCCCACATGAAGAACTGTGCCCAAACTCACGGATTAACCTCAGAACAACTTCTGATGGCCTCAAGATTACTAGAAAAGCAAGTTGAAGAAAGAAGCCAGTTAGGACTTCCTCTTTTTGTGCAGCCAAATGATACCGGACAAGACAGAGGAACAGGAAAGGTAGGAATTGTGCTGTTTTCGTGTTAGATTCAGCCATTTTTCATTTATGTTCCTTTTAGTATGTGAGACATTATTAAATAACCAAGAGAAGCACATATTTTTAAGACTAAGCAGTAGCAGCGACACTTAGGAATATATAATAAAGAATACCGGGCATATCCTTTACAAATTACATCTCTTGTGTTATAAAATGCAATTAAAAAGTGATTGAGATTAGGAAAACTATGTACAGTATTTGACCTTGGTAGTGTTGGGGTCCATTTCCCTATGCCAAGTAATATGTTGCTCAAAATTGTGGCTTTTTCACAGGGTAAAATCTGTATAACTAACCCAGTGGTCAGGATATTATGGCATTGAATGTTACAGAGTATTTCAAATAAATTCTTTGTTTAGTTCTGTACATAGACTGGTGGTGGAGGAGGGATGGAAACCCCTAGTGGGAGAAACTTGATTGCTCCCCACATGCCTCTGTCAGTCACACTGTAACTTGACAAAATATTGTTTATTGTTATTTATTAATTAATAAAGATATGTTACTGTAATAATTTGAGCTTATTAACCCTTAAGCCCTGGGTTAGGGTGCTGCTGGCAGTACCCCCTTCCTCCCAGGTGAGGGGATAAATTGAGGAAAAAAAATGGCGGAAATAGGCGGACATTCTGGAACGTCACCCGGGCCTAAGGGTTAATACCATTACCCTTCATATGCAGTAATATACTATTTTACCTTATTATTCAGCTTGACTCTTAATGTTTATGCAAATTACTGATTATATACTGTATTTTTTATGGTAGTACTGTATTTAATATTTTATATTATCAATGATAAAACATACACCATAAGAGGCTGATCATGCAAGAATATATAATAATAAATGTTGGAGGATGTGTGTATGTGATGTTGAGGTGTGTTCCTGACACACACACACACACACACACACACACGGGAATTAAGACAGCATGCATCCAGTGAGGGTCTTGTGTGACTGCCTGGAGGCGAGATAAACATCAGCTGTTGAGGAACACTTGGCAACACCCACACCTTTCTGCTTTCTCATTCCATATTTTAAAATGTTATATAATATAATGTTGAAGGGATACAACTTTGCTCATTTATACTTAAACTTATCACACTCTCCTTAAAATACTTTAGCTTTTGTTTTTATTCAAGACATCTTCAGGTTATGAGACCCACTAATCCCCCACCCAAGAAAGGGTGACCTGACATTCCATCCCTGTAAATTTAGTTGCCTTTGAACATGTCTTGAATAAAGACAAAAGTTAAGGTGCTCCAGTATATACTTAGTTGACTGAGAGCTCGATTTGTAGGAAATTTCCGTTTAACGAACAGGGGTGGCTTGAATTAATTCGTTAAATTGAGAAAATACTGTACATGTACACTAACATAAATCGTGTATGTTTTCTTTAGGCAAAAGAAAGTACAGCAAGATCCATTAGAGCAGCCAAAGCAGACCCAGACTTGATGATGGCCTTGGCTCTTTCACGCTCTGCTGCTGAAGAGCAAGTTGCGAAAAGAGCTGCCAAGGAAGAGAAGTTACTTGCCCTTGGGTTAGACCAGATTGTGGATGAGGACAGAAAGGCTCAGCCCATCATATTTCCCTCCCCAGTAAAAGGTATGCATATTAGAACAAGGTTTACTATACAGGTATGTAAGTTTTGATAGGCTGTTCTTGAAAAATATATTCCTTGTCAGGTCACATGAAGCTGGATAAAAATAAATGAATATAATGTGCAAAGCAACAGGCATAAACCAGATGGATGTTATGCAGCCATGTATAGAAAGGGAAACATCATGACAATCAGAGTAAATAACAGCTGATGGAGGGACAGTGTGCTTGTCTTGAACACAGTCACCCTGGTGCATCACATTAACCCTTAAGCCCCGACTTAGGGTGCTGCTGGCAGTAACCCACCCCCCCCCTCCCTCCGCGTGGGGATAAATCGAGAAGAAAAATAAACTTTTCAAAAAATAAAAATAAATAAATAAAAAAAATGGCGGGAAATAGGCGCTAGTCGGACGTTTTGGAACGTCACCCGGGGCCTAAAGGTTAAAAAACCTGCATGAATGGGGGAAAATATAAATTATGATTAAATCAATTATGGTTAAGCAGCTACAAGAGAAGTATCTGGGAAAGGAGAGAAAGTTGAACCTTGTATTTGTAGACTTAGTGAAGGCATATGATAAGAGTTTTCCAGGGGGGTCAAGGAGTGTCTGGTACAAGTGGTTATGGCATTGTATGAGGGCTTGAGAAACTCTGTAAGAGTACAGGTAAATAGTGATAAACTTAAAGCGAAAGTAGGTGTCCACCAAGGGTCTCACTTGAGCCCCCTTTTGTTTATCATGGCTTTAGAATCACTATTGCTAAATTTTAGAACTGATCTGCCCAGGGAGGAGTTGTATTCTGATGACATCAAGTGTTGATAGTATTGAAGAGATAGTGGGGAAATTAAAGGACACTTTGGTGGCATGATGCAAAACACGTGCAATATACAGATACTGCAGCACAAAATACTGTACTGTATCACTCCGTGACTATAGACTGTATCCACGCACTGAGGACTGCAAGGTGGGAAGCTGCATACCCATGCCACGCGTATTTGCGCCTCTCTTACGGCACTTGCAATACCACACCACCGCCCTGCCAACCCAGTGATGATGTATGTTGATGGTTGCGTTATTCCAAACATAAGTCCACATAAATGAAAAAAAAAGTTATTCTAAAAATGACGCAAACCAAACCCGCATAAATCAGGAGGTACTGTATCTGTATTCTGTATGGGTATGTAAGGAAGGAATTATATTAGATTTATTTGTTTAAGAAGAAAAACTTGGGTTTCTTTTATATTAATATTGAGTTCAAAGGCTCACTACCTAGATTTTATGAGGATACTTAATGCTTCATTTAGACTTAAGTGGAAGTTTGTTTACTTTAACAGAGAGTCACCGAGCTACGGCAGGTCACCCAAGGGGTAAGGGACGAAAACGGCGTGGCAATTTTCAGAAGACAACATTAGCTATGCGTTCTGTTGAAGAAAGGGAGAGACTTATTAGTGAAAAAGTTGCATCAATATTATCCTCTGAGGATACTCCAATTGTTAACTGGGAAAACACTTCAAGTTCAGGAGCCAAAGGTCATCTCTCACAGTTTAAGGATAAGGTAAATCCTATTTATTTTTTGTATATTAGAGTAGGTGATAATGAATTTCACAGGGTTTTAGGCAGGAATTTAAGAAAACATGTATATATATATATATATATATATATATATATATATATATATATATATATATATATATATATATATATATATATATATATATATATATATATATATATATATATATATATATATGTTGTTTAAGTCTAGTTACAAGACTAGACTTAAACAACATAAATAAAGTGTTAGGACAGGCCAAGAATCCAATGCTCTGTTCGTTCATTTGAGGGATAATAAACATTGCATTGACTGGGATAATGCCTCCTCAATATTACCTTGTAATTCAATTGACAGTAGGAACATTATAGAATCTAGTCTCATTAAACATACCGAATCCGTTAACATGAATTTGAGTAATGGTATGTACAAATTGGACAATTTTGTAATTAAGAAGATTTGTAACCAGGTGAGAAGGTTGGGTCAGTTTTCCCTCTGACCTGACTACCGACCGCTGTGGTGCTTTTGTAAAGATTAGTAGGGTCATTACCTATACTTGACCTCTGTGGACTTGTTCTCACCCTCCTCTGTATATATATAACTTGTTCTGCACTTCTATTTTAGTCTGTACTCACCCCTGAAGATGTGAATTACACGAAAGCGCTTGGGAACTTTGTGTGTTCTTTTTCCTTGTGGTTATCAGCATATACCTGGATCACGTGCACCTATTGATTTATATATATATATATATATATATATATATATATATATATATATATATATATATATATATATATATATATATATATATATATATATATATATATATATATATATATATATATACACATATATATATATATATATATATATATACATATATATATATATATATATATATATACATATATATATATATATACTATATACGTTAATTCAACCCACGGCGGCCCGCGTAAAGTGAGAAACACGTAAAGTGAACAACATAACATATGGGATTAATTGAAATAGAGACCGGGCCGACCCCCAAACTCCACTTTTTCCCGACACAATACGTACGTTTTACTAAAAATAACATCTTAACTTTATGATGGTATTCACCCACACATCATATACAGTGGGGTATGCTATAACGAACGTAATTGGTTCCAGAACCTCGTTCATTATAAGATTAATCCGTTCCAGGCCCCCAAATACAACCGCTTAACACTGAAAAAATTCTGTGGAAAATGTAAAAAATACGGTACTTTATCTTACCTTAGTGTTATTCAGCATGCAGGTACCCCTAAAGACTGGCACATCACTATCACTTCCACTGGGAGTCTTGGCTTTAAGGTCCTCAAACAATTGTTTAGCCTTCTCACAAATTATAGCTTCACTAATGTTACCACCTGCCATTTCTTTCTCCTTTATCCACACTAAGAGTAAATTTTCCATCTCTTCAATCACATTACACCTTGCTTTGCTAAGTCTAAAGATTCCCTTAGCCACTTGCACAGTTTTTAACTCCTCTTTATTCTTCAAAATCGTACATATAGTCGATTTAGCCATCCCATATTCATCACTAAGTTTCGCAATGCTTCTTCCATTCTCACGTTTCTTTATAATTTCTTTCTTAGTTTCAAGGGTTATTAGCTTTCTCACTCGCTTTGGACGACTCATTGTTACAATTGTATACTTGTATAACAAAATAGTTATACAAATAACGCGAATTTCCACATCAAAAGACGAAATTTCAACAATAACAGTGGTGCACTGGCTACACAATGAGACAAAGATGGCGCCTGACGCTCTTGTTGTGGGTCGCGGTACAACAATATTCATGCGCCAGGCGAAATAGTCCCGTATTCATCCGCGTTCGTTGTAAGAGTTGCGTTCGTTATAGCATTCTCAATTTTATAGGTAAAACCGTTCGTTATAGGAATATTCGTAGTAGGATCCGTTCGTTATAGCATACCCCACTGTAGAAGGGAACAGTCAATAAACTGAAGGTTAGGTTAGAAAAAAACAAGGTTGGGGTTAACACTTACGTTAGTAGAAGAGATGGGTCGGCGTACGGGAATGGAGGCTGGTTCCGAGGCAGAGGGCAGGCTACTGGCCCTCAGGTGAGTCACCATCACTGTCATCCACACTTGTCAGGGCCTCCCTGACAAATCCCTCAAAGTCATCATCACTGTCTCTACCTCTGTCACTATCACTGGCTTGGGCTGGCTGTGGTGGGTTGCGGGCGAAGAACTCTGTTATGCTTTGCTGACGGCTGGTGTTTATGTTGTCGTGATAAACCTTGATGTAGGGCTCCATAGTCTGCAACAGCTGGGTAGTGAAGATTTCATACCTGTTTGCGTCAGGGTCGTCGGAAAGGAGGAGCTTGGCTTTCTCGATACACTCGATGGCACCCCTAACATTACTATGGGATAAGCGGCGTTCTTCTTGGGATGACGCACCACCTGCCTCTTCACTGACGTCATCATCATCTACCATCTCGTCGGTAGTCACATCAGGATCCCTTATCACCTCCAGGATGTCGTCGTTGGTGGTCTCGGAGAAGCCTGCAGCTGTAACACTCTGCGCAGCTTCTCTGGCAAGGTCCACTGCTACTGCAACAGTCTGAACCTCACCAGTCACAGATTGACTCTGCCTAACGGCCGGAATGCCTTGCAACACATGTCTCCATGTGTGACGAACAGTTGCTACAGACAGCTGATCCCATGCCTCCACCAAGAAGTCCACAGCTTTCTTGACGTTGAATATTCTCCAGAATTGTTTTAAAAGTACTTCTTGCTCTGCCAACTGTTGATCCTCGTCGTCTTCGCTCTTGCTATCGGTGTTGGTGTCACTCAGGTTACGCAACTCTTCCCTGGTGTTGGTGTAGTCGTTCAGGAGCTTGAATTTTTTAGTAGAGAATGCAGCTTTTACATTACAGATTAACTCTTGGTCCATGGGCTGTAATATAGACGTAGTGTTGGGAGGAAGGAAGACCACTTTTACGTTGGGGTGACGATCTAGCAGTAGGGGCGAGTGTCCTGGTGCGTTGTCCAGCAGCAACAAAATCTTGAATGGCACATTCTGTTGCTCACAGAATTTCTTCACATCGGGAACGAAACAGTCATCAAACCAGGAGAGGGACAGTGTAGAGAACATCTACGCCTTACGTGCGGTCAGCCTGTGGACATTTAGCTTGGTCATGTCCATGCTTGCGTGCTGTGTGGATCACTGATAACTTGAGCTTACAGGTACCGGAGGCATTGCTGGTAAACAGGACAGTGATGCGCTCCTTCTGCAACTTCCGGCCCCGAATCTTGCTGGCATTCTTCACAGCGAAGGTCTTGGAAGGTAGCTTTTTCCAAAAAAGACCAGATTCGTCCATGTTAAACACCTGGTCGTCGGTGTACTGTCCTTCCTCCATAATCTCACGTAAAAACGTAGGAAATTCCCTAGCCGCAACACGGTCAGCACTAGCTTCTTCACCACCAAGGTTGATATTGGTGATCTTGTTTCTCTTCTTAAACCTCTGTAACCACCCAGAGGAAGCATTAAAGGGTTTGGGCTCTGTAATTCCCATCTTTCGTGACACTGCAGCATACAGTTCACGTGCGTACTCCTTAACTGAGCGCGTGTCCACTGCCATGTTCTGTCGCGCCTGACGCACCAAGTAGCTCACAAGTAATTTTTCCGTCTTGAGAAGCACCTGGTTGTGGAAATACTTGATCATAGAAGCACCTGTAGACTGTGTGATGTTCATGTGCTCCTTTATCTTGGCTGCATCCTTCTTTATCGTCCGGATCGTAGATTCGTTCACACCATGCTGGCGCGCCAAATCAACCTGTCTTGTTCCTTTCTCCAACTCTTGGATGATCTTGTACTTCACCTCGTAGCTTAAGGAACGTCGTGTCTTCTTTGGCTTAGGGCGGCTGGGTCCAGGTAAGGAAAGGTTTCTCTTTGGGGGCGGTGGTCCGGCGGAAGTTATTTTACAGAACAATGGAGGCACGTTTACACGGTGTGGCCTGGAGGGATGAAACTGCCGCGGCTAGGTCAAGCGTCGTCTTTCCTCCCTCCTTCCCGCGGGTGGACACGTCATATTACTTTAAACCAATCACAGCTAGCAGCGGAGGGAGGTAAGGATGCATGGCCCAATTACAGTCCGATACGTCATATGACGTCACTGATAACGCAACAAAGAGACACACTGCGCAACCTACTCGCACCGCTTACACAACATGGCGGATGGCGGGAGTGATGGAGGGAGGTTTGGATCCAAAAATGGTGCAGCTCGCCAGCCGCTCTCCGCGTAAAGGTACACGTACCGCGGAATGTGAGCATTCCGGTTTCGGCAGGGTACCGTGGAAACGCGGAATGTGGGACCGCGTAAAGTGAGGGTTGACTGTATATATATATATATATATATATATATATATATATATATATATATATATATATATATATATATATATATATATATATATATATATATATATATATATATATATCTATAGATCTATCAGTATATATATATATATATATATATATATATATATATATATATATATATATATATATATATATATATATATATATATATAGTCATGATAGATAGATAGATAGATAGATAGATAGATAGATAGATAGATAGATAGATATGATAATATATATATATATATATATATATATATATATATATATATATATATATATCTATCTATCTATCTATCTAGATAGATAGATAGATAGATAGATATAGATAGATAGATAGATAGATAGATAGATAGATATATATATATATATATATATATATATATATATATATATATATATATATATATATATATATATATATATATATATATATATATATATATCAGATTTGTGTCAATTGAACCCATGGGGAACACTTAGAAAGTGAAAACGCGTTAAGTGAACAACAGAGCATATGGGATTAATTCCAATAGAGACTGGCCCGACCCCCAAACTCCACTTTTTCAGACACAATACCTATGTTGTAGTAAAAATTACATCTTAATTTTATGATGGTATGCACACACAATTAATAATTATGAGAAATATCAATAATATTAGTTTTTTTAACACTTACATTAGTAGAAAAGATGGCTGGGCACACAGGGTTGGGGGGGTTGGTTCCGAGGCAGAGGGCAGATTATTGGCCCTCACCTGTATCACTTGTATCAATTGTATCACTATCCACCACAGAGGCTTGCAGGGCCTCTTTGTCAAGCCCCTCAAAGTCCATATAAGTCCATATCCTCACTATCACAATCACTGACTTGGGCCGGCTGTGGTGGGTGGCGGGTGAAGAACTCGGTAATGTTTTGATGACTGGGCGACCTTGTGCGCATCCTGCCCGCGCTGCTTCCCGCGTATATGAGTAGATGCACTGCGTAAAGTGAAAGTCCGGTTCTGGCGAGGTACCGCGTAAATGCGAAATCGCGGAAAGTGAAACCGCGTAAAGCAGGGTAATACTGTATATATATATATATGTGTGTGTCACCTGTCCCTCTATTCAGGGGAACTACAGTATACATGTTGAATGTGTATTTATAAAATTGACCCCTCCTGTATTACAGATATCTCCCTGTTTACGATGGGGTTGCTTTCCTGAAAACCCATTGCAGGTCGAAATAACGCATATCATGATCATATAACATGGGGTTCAATGGGATATGTTTCCAGCCAGTCCGACACCCATATGTTTCACCGAAAATAAAATTCCTACAATAATAATACAGTACAATACAAGGTGTGAACTAAAAGTTCCCGGACTGGCTTCGTAAAACCTTTCTCTTAACAGATATCGAATTAAAATCATCAGCAGTTACTCACCTTGGGTATAAGTTGTTTACTGCATCGATTTGGCGGGAATCTGTGTCACCAACCGGCCATAGTGGAGCTTTGTGCGAGTGTCTGTACCAGCCCATCTGCTAAGTCGAGTCAGTCCCCACACAACCCTCGAGCAATGCTGTGCCATCAGATTTTGCTTCAGACTTGAAAAAATTGGTGCAGAAACCCATGAAATGACCAAGGAAGTCTACAAAGATGAAGCAATGTCCAGGGCTCAAGTTTTCAGGGGGCACAAATGCTTCAAAGAAGGGTGCACTTCCTTTGAAAATGAGCTTTGTTTTGGGTAGCCTTCCACTGAAAGAAGTGAGGAAAATGTCCAGAAAAATGACCAACTTGTCCATGAAGAGCGTCAGGGGACCATCTGCGAGATTGCCAAGCAGTTGGACCTTTCATATGGAAATGTTAACCAGATTCTGACTGACGACTGGCAATTGGCTCCTTCACCAGGACAATGCACCTCAGCACACTGCCCTCACTGTGAATGATTTTCTGGCAAAGCACGGCATTCCAGTTGTCTCCCATCCCCCATACTCTCCAGATTGGGCCCCCTGTGACTTCTGGCTGTTTCCCAAGTTCAAGTTGAACCTCGAGGGAAAGAAGATCATGGACAGAATGGAGATCCACATAGCAGGAGGTGCTCTCCAGTCTCACCAACAAGGACTTCCAGAAGTGGGAGGAGGGGATTCAGTGCTGCATTGGGGCCTCTGAAGAATATTTTGAGGGTGACTTAAAGTTTCATTGTAACATCTTGAAAAATAATGATTTTATGAAGACAGTCCGGGAACTATTAGATCACACCTCGTATATATAAAATACAATTGAATAACACCACTCGCCACATTATTAAGAACAATTCTGGTCATCACATGTCCCTTTCGAGGCTAAGGGGACTCTTGATGGTGGAGTGGAGACGTCACTCTGTCTCCCACACAGCTTCTCAATGTCAAGCCTTCCCAGACATTTTCAAAGTTACACAAAAACAGCAAAAGCGCCTGTCATAAAAAAAGTGAACGATGATAACTTACAAACATCATGTTCACAACAACAGAGGCAAGCACTTTACAGTCACCAAAACAGAGTACAATGTGAATGTTAATGATGTTCTTACACTGTAAGGTAAAAAAACAACAAAAAACCCACCGATGATAAGTATTGTAACAACACCGAGACTGATAATCGTTGAGCTACACGATCATGGCTGTGTGCGATCACCATGGAGCAAACCCTGGTACAGTAGTGCACTGAATAGCTGTGTGGCGGCATGTTGGTAGACCGCAGCTGTCAAGTGCAGCAAGAGATGTGTTCCATATTCTGCGCGTCAGCGATTTTGGCTGGACGATGACCATCGTTCATGCAGATTTATTTGTTTGAACCATCGTTCAAGTGAAATATTTTAGATAGGGTGATCGTAAATTGAGGGATATACCTATAATTATCTGTAGTGAAAAAGGTGTTTTCATAAAAATTTCTTGACAGGATTGCAGATTATGGGATGCTGCTCATAGATGCACTGATCACCCTCTTGAGGAGTTCTATGTTCCTGAGCTTGAACCATACATTAAACCAAAGAAAGTTGAAGTGGGAGGACTTTTAAGAAGCCTTTCACAAATTCCTGGACGTTTGAATCTGACTTCTCGACATGCAGTGAGTGATGAGGTAATAACCCTTCTCCTTTCTTGCAAACACTTTCCCCTTCATTAATGTATTACATCTTGTTTAACTGAGGTACTTCATACAACCCAGCATGTATGATAGAGTTTGCAAAGCTTTTATTAAATTTCCATTGCAAAAATAATTAGAGGAGAAATGTAAAGTTGTATTTATTTTATATATTTTTGCCTGAATCAGTGAAGAGCATGGAATTGCATGATTTTTTGAGAACAATGTACTGATGGATGATGCTGGCTTGGTTGAAGCAGTGAGACCCTCTTTTTATGGGCATTTCATTGTGGTACACATCTTTTCAGAAGTGAAAATCAATGAATGGTAATACATGAATGGCTGTGTATTTACTTGCTCTTGTTTCCAGTCCCCTGCATTAAGCAGAAAAGGCTTATAATCTGTGATGGAATCCTATAGAGTCTTGCATATCCAGTTAAATTCTTGAATAATTTTGGGGGCACCATGCAACTTGCTTGCATAATTCCCAACTCAAATTCCCTTAAAATGTTCTATATTAAGCTGCAATTTGAAGATCTATGTTTAGCAGAAAAGGTATGTGCAGGGAATATTTGTGTAGGACCTAAAGTTAAGCATCAACCCTTCTCATATGAGGTTACCAATTCAAAATTGATGGAGATGACACATAGGATGCTAACTTGTATTGTGATGTTAAGTTGGAATATGAAATGGTGTTTATTGTGCAGAGTGTAGAGGGATTGTTAAGTTTTGCTTTGCAGGTTTAAAAGTGGATGATACAGTAACCCTTCACCAACTCGGACCAATTGGGGGAAACAGCAGTCTGAGTAGGTTAGAGTCTGACCTAGGTCTGAGATCTGAGGGCAATTAGTCTGAGATAGAAAGGAGAGTTCGGGTCTGCCCTTGGTTCGAGAATTTAAGGACAATAGAGATGGAAGGGAAACTTTGCTTCAAGTACTTTGAGAGATGTCAGTATAGAAGGCATTACATAGATACAATCTAACTAAAAAATGTTTTATAGAAGAGTTTAGAGAATATTCACCGGCTAATCACGTGGACACAGCGGCCATATCACGTGTTCTGTTAAAGAGTGTTTTGAAATGATGAAATTAGTGTTAACGTGAGAAAAATTGGTGTCTTAAGAATTTATTAATTTATTCTATTCCTCGCTGGTCATTTTCCTAATTTAACAATGGTACTGAAGTGTATCTTCTTTGCCGTTAGTGTAAAAACATTAATTATGTCTTTAATGTTTCGATTCTTAGAGAAACATTAAATGTTTTTAATACTGTTTGTTTTGTGAAATAAATTTTAAAGGTTTAATAAATAAATTAAAAGACAGTTTTTACGCTGATGAAAACATAGTTCTACCCGCCGTCAATAAATGCCAACACGAGTGGTCGTGCCATCTGCTGATTACGTGAATACTGTTAACTACAGCTTTATCATGTACAGGAGCACCTCGACTTACGACCACCCGGACATACGTCCGCCGCAGTCGTATAAAATATTTTTCAAATTACATATTTTCGAGTCCCAACGTTAGTGATCGCGCTGTGTACTGACAAAATTTTCGTTTGTAATTCCCTTTAAAATGGCTGGCAAGCGTAAAAGTGAGAGTTCTCGTGGTGCTGAGAAGAAAAAGAGACACCCACTTTAGATTTTCTATGTACAGCTCCTCGCTGACTTACGACAGGGTTAGGGACCCAAATCCAGGTCGTAAGTCGAAATGGTCATAAGTTGAAAATGCTTAAATAATACATAGAAAATCTAAAATGGGTGTCTCTTTTTCTTCTCAGCACCACAAAACTCTCACTTTTAAGCTTGCCAGCCATTTTAAAGAGTTACAGACGAAAATTTTGTCTGTACTGACGTTGGGACTCGAAAATACGTAATTTGACAAAATTTTGGTACGACTGAGGCAGGTCGTAAGTGCGGGTGGTTGTAAGTCGAGTAGGTCATAAGTCGGGGAGGAGCTGTATTATTTTTGCATTTTCGACTTACGACCTGGTCGTCAGTCCCTAACCCCGTCGTAAGTCGAGGACTGACTGTATTTTGACTTGGGTGACAATGCATTGTAAACTAATGAATAATTATGTGTTATAATGTAAATAAGAGAAGTAATTAGTTAAACATGTATAAGTAATTGTTAATGAAAAATACCCACTTAAGATATCAATGAATAAAACTAACCTTAAAGTTATCATAATGTGCAATTACAAGGAGACCAATAATGAATGTGACTACACATCCACAGACCTACAATATATCCACTAAACATCCACTTCATCTCCATTAAACATCATATGAGGCGTACCGCATCGTAAGGTGTATTCAGACCATCCGGGCAAAACCCGTTTTTTTTTTGTTGGAAAGCACTATTTACGGCGTAGCTCTATGCGATGGTAGTTGATAAGATCTCATTACTACACCGTAAGTAAGGTTGAAAGCCCTTTGGAAATAGGGTAGAACATCAATTTGTGGCAGACAGGAAATTATGGGCTTGGCTTTTGCGTAGTAAGGTGCTCTCATCCCGTCAGTGAGTGAGTGAGAGGAGTGGGCAGCCAATCACAGAGGCCAGCTTACACCCTCCTCTTCCGTCTCAGCCAATGACAGTGAGCGCTTGCTATCTACGTCACGGCCCCTCCAGCGGGCGGGATCTACACTATGATATCGATTAAAGTAAAAAAAAGCCATAAGCGGGTGGGAGTTTTGTTGCTTCAAGTCAACATTGCAACAATCCACGCTATCTACCATCTGCAAGTACAGTCCATGTATTAATTGTTTCAAATATTTACATCTACAGCAAATTATAAAACACTAGTTCACTAAAGATAAAAATAAGACACATAGCATTACACATGATTATTTGCAAATCTTTCTATCGGGATTAATCAATAACTGATTCTCAAAATTATGGCTGTCCAATCAGGATCTTTTAGGCCTAAATATAAGACCAGCATGACCTACCGAAAGTGAATACGTTCAGCCACTTCTCCCTACAATCCATTGCAGGGATAATGAACGGGCTGAAAATATATCCATCCAACACTCTGATCACTTTCTTCCTGCTCGCATTGGGTTAGGATACAGATCTATCTGGCAAGTATCTAAGGCGGGGGAATGACCCACAGTTCACTTCCTGTAAACTCTGTAACTGTCCCAACACTAACACCCTTCAACACTATTGCCTTGACTGTCTCACTGTCAGGGACCTCCTACCACAGGAAGAGTCACTAACCACTATATGTCACCACCTACTTATTCGTAATAATTTAGATTTAATTCTTGACTGCCCCCACTGCATTGGTGGGTGCTAATTCTCATTGTCCTTAGATCATATCAATATTGTCTCCATCTCACAAGTCACAGTGTGCCCTGCGAGACATGAGTACCAATGTATTAGTGTCGGACCGCATGGTCTTGTGACTAGGCTTGTCACCCCAGCATAACCAAACACACTCACAAGTAGCAGATGCAGGTAGTGGGGTGTTACTTGAGAAATAAGTCACATAATGTTGGCAAAGACCTCAGTAGCTACATTCCATCCCTTGGACATGCCAAGTAGCTATCAAGCTCCTTCAGTTGAGGAGTTTGTGGATGATTGTTGCCTCCATAGTGACTGAGTGTGACTAAGACTCACCGTGAACTGTCCCTCTAATGGAGGTGTGGTTGTGGTGATGTCACTTTTCAATTCTAATAGATGAGTGGCTGAATTTTTTGCACCACGTAACATCTGGTGGGTGCGGGGAGAGGTGGGGGGGTGCAGTGGTACTTAGATATTTAGCTTAGTTATTTAGGCAGAATTTTAAATATACTCAGTCTCACACATATGAATAGATACAGGCTTTATATCTAAGATGGAATTATGTTCAGCATTTTAGAATCACAGCATCTTTGAAATTAATTTTAGGTACAGGTATATGCAAAGAGCAACTGAGGTCTAACAGGAATATGAAGCCCTTGAAGGAAAAGTGGGAAGAAGAGAGGGGATTCAGGGGGGAGGGGGATAAAAGGGTGGCTATGTGGGGTGGGTGGTCAAGTTGCTAATGGACACAAGAAGATAAAAAGGAAAGCCCGCTGTCATGGCCACTGCCACCTGACCTGACCTGACCTGACGTCACCTCGCCTCGTGAGACCTCTAGGTACAGCATGTTCTTAAAATTTGCCGGGGTTAGGTTCTCAAAATGGCCGCGAATTGCGAAATCCGTGAATAACATACAAATAAATAATAATGGGAAAATCCTCTCACAAATAATTATCAGAAACAAATTTATTAAAAATGTGAGTCTACCCTCAAGTCTACTCCGTGCTTTGTTATTAATAAAGCGCGGAATAGACAGAACGAATGGCTCCCTGTCCCGGCCGTAAAAATGCTGGCAACTTTAAAACTACCCGCAGACATTCTTGGGTACATCCAGTGTTTCATCCACAAATAATAGAGGACCGCAAATTATCCGGGCATATTGTATGTGACTGCATGGTGTTTCCCCACACCCTATCCTTCACGGCTTCACCCACACAACTCTTTTACCAAGATTAATAATTAGTTAATTAAAAAATATATTATTAGTTTGCATGTAACAAATAACGATTTTGTTTTTTTCAATTGTATTGGAGTAAAGGTATTAGAAAACCATACTAAAGTAAAAGCTCTAAAAAAATTAGTACTTTTTAAAAAGTAAATACCCCAAAAATGTTACTTTAGTACAGTATTTTAGTAAATTTATTTAGTTACTTTACAACTTTGATATTCATAGCAAGCAATTTGAATGTTTGCTGAAATCAAGGTGAAATTTTACTATGAGAATGGACAAATGGGACACCCTGTTGATTAAAATTCTGGTGACATTATGTTTTCTTAAAATTTGATTGCAAGTTCAAATTACTTGTACCGTGTTCATGATAATTGGGATATGTTCAGGTGCCCATTGTAAAGATGGGGGTGGGGGTGGGTTACACTTCTTTCTCTCCCTTTGTTCTCAGAAATTCACATTGTTTTATGTACAAGTTATAACACTTTGATGGAGGATCTGTCCCTGGGTCCCCTTAGGAGTGCAGCAAATTCAATAAGACATCTTCACTTTCATATCTCTTCTTTTCAAACTGAGCTTGTGTAGAAACTTATATACATTGTTATAGTGAAAGCCATTATGTTTCTAACCCTCATGGCATGTGGGATGTTTCGATTGGTTTATTAACACCCAAAATTCTATATAAACGGTGGGGTTCAGAGTTAATTGATATAGCAATGAGAAGGTGAGCCTAATTTGAGCAAATTTCAAATTGCTTACAACAAAAATTAACAAAAACTTTTATGGTAAACAATAAAATTGATACATAGCATATCATAAAATACAATACAATAGCACATAATTCATGTTCAAAAAATAGCTCCTTCTGCACTCAAACCATCCTTTGGGTTCAGCAAGGCAGCCACCCAGATGACTCAGAAATGTGTGTACGTACTGTATATGCTGTGTTGTGTGTATGCCGTGCTGTCACATCGGAGGCGGCACCGTGACTGAACTGGCAGCTCAGTTACAGCTCACTGCCTCCATACATACTGTAAATGCCCATGATCTTCATTTTTCTTATTGTATAGTTTTATTTCTAAATCATGTTAGAGTATTGTAATTATTTTTCCACAACTTTTATACCATAGTTTCATTGCATGTAACTATGGTAACATGCATATAGCCATTTTACAGGCCACCTCATCTTCCTCCACCTGTGTATTGATGAGTACTCAATTATACTGTGTTTCTATTTAATTATATATTTATGTATTACAGTATTTGTGTGTGCTATGTCAGTTAGAGAGAAAACAATTCAGTACAGTAGGGTCGGGATATATCTCGAGATAGGGTATAAGGTTGTTCGCCATATACAGTACTAAGTCGCAATATATAATTACATGTAATCAATGGGGAAAATAGGGTTAGGTTCTGGAGGCCAATAAAAGTGACTAAACTTGACTTAACGAGTTCATTTTCTTACTAACTAAAGCACCAGTGAACACTAGACTCAGGAACAACAGACTGTTTCAATATCAATATCAAGGAACACCAGACTCAGCAGCTGACACACCATCCTGGGAACACCAGACTCAGTAGCAGACGCCACACTGCCACCCTCACTTTACAATCCTACACCTATATAAACGAACAAACCAAAAATATTAGTTACAGTATTAAATCTTTTCCATTAAGTTTTCCATTCTCTTCACTTCACTTTTCCCGTCACTAGCAACCCATTTACACTCACCTTAGAAGTCATAATCTGCAGCAGAGTCGGCTGCTTACTCGTCACTCACTCAGAAAGACTGAGCATGAATGCATGGGTGAGCAACCACGGTGGCGCCTCTGGTGAGCAAATAACGCATTTGTTTGCAATGGCGGTACATTTGAAATATTTCCTGCCCGATATCCCTTGTGAAATAAATAAATTTATCGCTATGCAGTCTCTCCTTGACTTACAATGGGGTTCTGTCCCAACGACCAGGTCGTAAGTCAAAAAGGCGAAAATAATACATAGAAATTCTAAAATGGGTGTCTCTTTTTCTTCTCAGCACCACGAGAATTTTCACTTTTATGCTTGCCAGCCATTTCAAAGGGAATTACAAATTAAAAAAATTTCAGTACACAGCGCGATCACTAACATTGGGACTCGAAAATAAGTAATGTGAAAAATATTTTATACGACCATGGCCATTGTATATCCGGGTTGTCGTAAGTCGAGGAGAGACTGTATATTGGAAAAAGTCGATATTTTTGGGAGTCGTGATATATATATATATATATATATATATATATATATATATATATATATATATATATATATATATATATATATATATATATATATATATATATATATATATATATATATATATATATATATATATATATATATATATATATATATATATATATATATATATATATATATATATATATATATATATATATATTTTTTTCTTATAAAAGTCATATCCCGACCCTACATATTGGATCATGGAACCTATCCCCCTTTCTCTCATGTTAAAAGATGTTCGCTATAAACAAATTCGCTGTGCATGCATCCCTCGTTTAAAGCAAGGGAGTAGTTTATATATACTGTACCAAGGTTAGGTTAACATGTTTCTTATAGACATTCTTAAGTCGAATTTCTACATAATTTGGAACACATGCTATGTACATACTGTACTTACAGAACAATGTTTAACATTCCACTATATCATAGCCTTAGTCCTTATATACATCTAAAAATCACTTAATTTAAGACAAAAGAAGAAATACAATGACAAAATACAGTAAAAATAAGTTTCAGGTAAATAAAATACTCCCGTACTATAAATTTCAAGTTTAACCCTGTTCGTATTGGCGGGCATTTGTAAGTCGGACGTTCGTAAATCGAGGACCCCATGTAAACGCCTTTAACTATGCAACAGATAAATCTATTACAGGTACATTAATTTGTTTTTTCTCTATTTCCAGAATTCTGACTCAGGATCTGAATGTGAAGAAACATCTGTGGTTGACGGCTACTGCACGCAGCTAGCCCTTGCTGAGCTCTTAGGTTCTCAAGATTGTCTTGAATATACCTGCAATGATATCTGTTTTGATGCAGATCAAGCCATGCCTCAAGAAATTGAATCTGCCACAGATCCCAATGAAACTGTGGAGGCTGGGAGTGGTTTTTGGCTTGTTCACTCAAGTGATGAAGGAAAAAGTAAAGATTATGATGAGACTTACAAAAAAATTAAGAGTGAAGGTGGTGGAAAAACAGTGGAGAGCATAGTAGTAGAGAGAAATAATGAGTCATGCAAGGAAAGTACAAGTGTTAATAGTGACAGTAAAGTTGAGCATCAAAATGATAGTCTGGGTGATGACTTAATAGGTTCCATTGTGGAGGATGACTGTAAAATGTTAGATGAAGATATGAAGGAGTGTGACACTGAAAAAGATGAAATAAATATCCAGGGAAATCTGTCAAAAGAATCCTGGATACAAATCGATAGGGATAATTTAATCAGTGATAGCCCTCAAGAAAGAGATATTACTGATACTGAATCTGTAGACAACAAATACCTGAAAAATAATAGTAAAAAAGATTATAAACCAGGTATAAACTTGGCACAAATTGAAGTTTTAAGTAATCCTCACATCAGTGAATGTCAAGATGAAGATAATTCAGATTGTGAAGTGTTAGCAGTCTTGAATAAGAGTTCAGAATGCACATTAAATACTGAATTAGAAAATGACCCTGTTTGCTGCACAATCTTACCTTCTGCCTGTGATAGCTCAGAGGATAAGATATCCTCTGAAAAATCCTCAGGTTTAGAGCTAGTGCAAAACAGGGATGAAGAAGAAGGGTCAATTAGCTGTGTTAAAGATAAAGCGAGCAATGCATCTGTAAATTCAGATCATTCAAATGACTCTTTTGCAACCCAAATCTTACAAGAAAATAAAATTTCATGTGATGTTGCATCTGTACATTCAGATGATTCTATTTCAACCCAAATCTTCTCAGAGGATGGTAATCAGATTTCATGCATTGCTACCTGTACAAAAAGTTTTCTTGAAGATGACACCATCCTCCATTCAGGTAATAAGCTTCCAGCCTCAAGTAAAGATAATGTCTCAAGACAAACTGATAGAGACAAGAAAGAGGAAAAATCTGTAAAAAGTCTTTCCTTGAATATTGCAATTGGAGGGAAAACAAGCAATCCCTGCATTGGTTTTCAAAGTGACTGCAGAAATGTGGATTTAGTGACTTTGCAGGACAGTGATTGCAGTGAACCACCACCATTACAATTAAAACAAAAAGGCAAAAGTAACTTGATGACATTTCCTGTAGGTGATAGTGATGCTATTTTACAAAGGGCAGAAGAAAGTTGTGGAGAAATATTCTCATTGCAGAAAACATTACCAATTTCTGATGAAGGGTTAAATAATGAGACAGTAAATCATGATATGGAGACAATTAAGTTGCCTCCTTCAAGAAAAATTACAGATGAGATGAAAAAAGGTCGCTTAAATTACTTGAGATCACAGCTAGTAAACCAAGATAAATGTGTGGAAACAAAGTCCATGGAAGACAAATTTCTTCTTGATTGGAGTGCACTACTAGCAAGTGAAGATGAGAGTGATGTCACTGTAACAACATCAGATAGCAGCAGCATTTCAATCCACTCTCTAGTCTTAATTGTAAGATGTCCTCAGCTCTATAAAGAAGTGAAGGAGAACAAGATGCAAGTTAAATGGGAAGGAATTTCATTTGAAGGAGCACACACATTTCTAGCATATCTGTACACTGGTACTTGTAAAATAAAGGTGAAGGATGATCCACTGTGGATGGATACCTTTGATTTAGCTCTTCAGTATAAATGTAAAGATCTTATATCATATCTAGAATCTCTTTACAAAGCCAGTTCTTCTCCGATCAAAGCAGTCTCTCTTGAAAATAGTCCCAACACTTCTAGGGTCATGAATAATAACACAAGTTCAAATGCAGACATTTGTTTAGCTTCAAAAAGATTAAGAAGCTTACAAGAAAAAAGAGGAGAAAGTGGGAGAATAGTGAGGCGTCAACTTAATTTGTCCCCAATTTGTAAAAAAACTCCAGAAGTTGTACTTAAAACTCCAGAAAGGAGGAACTCGCCAGCAAACATTGATAAAGAAAATTCATCGACTGGTGATAATGTGGAAAGAATTAGGGACACGCATATCAACCGAGGACTTCAGTCTCCTGATTTATTTGAGGAGTCTGTTCTTAGTGAAGATCCTTCACCTTCTCCACCAACACTAGTCTATCCTAATCTATCTCCATGTGAGGAAAGTGTAGCTGCTGTGCCTTCAGAACCAAGATTTTCCTCTGCTTTGGGTCCAGATAAAAATTCATCTGGTAAATTAGACTCCTTAGGTCAGCACTCGAGATCTTCATTGAATGTCCCTGCAAGTGATGTGAAAGTTTCTTCAGAAGCCTTGCCTCTTCTCAGTCCCCAAAGGACAAAGAAAATGAATAATGAAAAGCTCCTTGAAAATGAGCAAAGTTTTGAGCGTAGGAGTGCAGGCAATATATCTGACCAAACTTGTAGTTTGTCGAGTATAAAAGACACAAGATCCTCACTATTATTAAAAGCAGCTGATCAAAATGAATTTAAGGACTGTCCTGAAGTAGATGAACATTGTATGGACTATCCAGAAGCAGAGAATGACTATATGGCCTGTCATAAGTCAAATGAAGAGAACACGGACCACCCAAAGCCATATGGAGAGAACATAATTGACTGTCCTGAAGTAGGTGATGATATCTTCAGTAACTGTCCTGAAATAGGTGATAGTATCTTCAGTAACTGTCCAGAAGTAGTTGAAGGTAACATGATTGATCTAACTCTCAGTAGTTCTGATAGTTCTCCTGACTTGGATCTTACTGATGAAGAAATGGAACCATGGACAAATATGAAAACTCCTAATACTAATAAAAACATTTCTCAACAAGAACTAGACACTGTAGATGCTCCTGATGCACCAGTCCAAAATTTGACAGAAGATGAAAACCCAGACATGGAACAAGAGAATGTAAATGAACCGTACATCACCAACGTATGGGAGGATTTTGATGATGTAGGTTGTGCTTTGCCATATCCCATAGATGATTGTCCAACACCTGCAAAATATCCAGAAGTGACTGAAGCTAATGTTCATACTGATGATAATATTTTACCCATTTTAAGACAAATTTCTCAGAAAAGGAAAGAAAGCCCTTTCTCTAGCACTAAGAGGAATGTTTGTGGTGCAAGTTCTTCTCAGTGTGAGCCAGATTTTGCTCCACTGTGTGAATTGCCTGTGACAGAAGCCTCAACAAGGAAGTCTTCAGAGAAAATTGACATTAGCTCATCGAGAACAAAATTCAGAGGATCGGCATTAAAAGGAGGAGCTAAATCATTATGTGAAGATGCAAATACAATAGTGTCAGGATCTTTTATTGGCAATGAAACCTTGGTTCAGCTAACAGAGGACCTTGAAGATAGCTTAATTTGGAAAGAGTTTGAAAAGGAAGATGATGAAGGTTTCAAACAAATGTCTAAAAAAAGTTGCAAATCTGTGAATTTTCAAGAAGCAATTCCTAATCTGACGACACCTGAAACAAACAAAACATCAAAGAGGAAAACTGTGACACCATTGCCTGATTATAAGAATATGTCCACTCCCAATCTTAAGGTAAGTTAAATAGTGGATATTTTATCTCTCTAACTTACATGCAGTATAAGGTATTTTTTCTCTTGTTCTGTATAGAATTCCTTATATGCAAATTTAATATTTACTGGATTTCAGATCCTGATATAGATTGGTCAAGAATTTCTTGATTTAAAATTTAGCAAAACATTCATCATGTGGTGTTTTGAATACATTGCCGATATATTCACTTATTACCAGCTTAACAAACTTGTATGCTTGGGGCATGAGACCAAGAAGAAAGAATTAGATGGAGTGTCTGGGCTTGGAAATGGTGAGGCATGAATAAAGAAGACGAGGTTGATGTAGTTAAGATAGAGGAGAATGGGCTAAGGTCCAGTGTTGAGTTCTATGGGTATGGTTGTTGCCAGAATGAGAGTGGGTGGAAATGGACTTTCTGGTTAGTATCGTGTGTGTGTGTGTACAGTCTTTTGGTTATCTATAGTATGTATTCTGAATTTTTATACTGAAAGTTCTGTTTTTCCAGGAAGAATTATCAAAATATGGTGTGCGACCACTGGGTCGTCGGAAGGCTGTGGTACTCCTGCAGCATGTGTATGAAGAGACTCATCCCCTTGTTACTGATAGTGAGGCTGAGAGTAGCTTTTGTGAAACTCCTCACCAGAGAACACCCTTAAGGCTTACATCTAAGTTTGGTAATGATGATGTAATTTTATTTTATATATTTATTTACAGTACACCTTTTCACATATCCGTTGAGACATTGTTACATAACTACTTGACAAATTTCATAACCGAATGACAGAACACATATCGAATGACAATCTAAAATAACTGTTTGTTCATGCTAACGGAAATGATTGACATAAGTTATGAAGTTGACAGACGTGAACAATAAACCGACAGTCTACATATAGTTTGAGAATCTAACAATTGGAGAATGACATACCACCAACAGTTATTTAAGATTGTCATTCGATATGTGTTCTGTCATTCGATTATGAAATTTGTCAAATAGTTATGTAACAATGTATCAACGGATATGTGAAAAGGTGTGCAGTATTTATTTTTTATACTGTAATTTTTATTATTATTTTTGATCATTCTTGTAATACAGTTCACCATACATTTTTCCAGTAAACATGAAAAACAAAACCACAGTGCAGGAGAAAATTACATCAAAGGGCATTAAAACCTCGGCTGCAGTAGATGGTCAAAACATTAACAAGAAGGTGATTGGTAAGGATGTGACAATTGCTCCTCCCATAACTGAACAAATGGATAGTGATGAGGATGAAGAGGACTGGAGTAGCCAGATTAATTCTTCTCAAGTGTCTTCCTCAAGGTATTTTGTCAACAATTGTTAATCTATACTTGAAAGTGTGGGAAGGAATAATATTTGATGAGGGTTTTGAGATTATTCACTACTTTTGTGGGTTGCTTAACCCCTTGAGTACTAGGACCTTTAACTTGTTGTGTTCAATGTCTGAACCTCCTTAAATTCAAGAGGTTAAAACAGGGTTGACAAAAACTTTTTTTATTAACCAAAAACCATTGGGTTTAAAAAATAAATGTTTTGTTTTAATGCTATTTTGTTGCTTTTGATAAGTTTTAAGCAATTGTAGTCCTTTTATAACTTTTTAATGTGCTGTTAATCATAAGCATTACATTCAGGATGATTTAGCAATCATTTATATTCTTTTTCATCTAAAAAATCTCTGTGAAACAGCTAAATTTGAAAAACACAAGCATTGATCAGTCACCTAGACTCATCCTACATGCTTAAAGGCAAAATCTAAATTTAAGTTCATCTTAATGCATGGAAAAACTATACTTCTTTTACAGTTGAAAGTTATAAAGAATTCATTTAAGTACAGTTGGAGAGAGAGAGAGAGAGAGATGGGCAGTGGCAACTTGGCTCCCCTGGACCTGTATTATAATACAGTGGTCCCTCGATTAACGAACACAATTGGTTCCACAGAGTCATTTGTTAACCGAAAATTTCATTAACTGAATCTATTATTTCAATGAGATAATGGGTAATTGGTTCCAACTCACAGAAAAGGTACATACAAAGTAAAGCCAAAAAATGCATAAAGTCAGAAACACTCCTAAAATTCCCCTAAATCACCCTTCTACCCTCTGGTGGCAGGGCACGTCATGCTACATTAGAGCACTCACAGCTAGCGGCGGAGGGAAAGCATGGGTGGTAAGGATGCGTGGCCCAATCACAGTCCGATACATCATATGATGTCAGCGATAACGTAAGAGCGACCTAATGCGCACCCTGCCTGCGACGCTTCCCGCGTAAATGATGCAATGACCCGCGCAATTCAGAATTTTCATCCTGGCAAGGTGCCGCGTAAATGACCAAACGCGTAAACAAAATCCGCGTAAATGCGCGGATTTCACGCTTGCAGTTTCACCTTCAGTGAGCACTCACCCCCTGAAGATGTGAAATCAAAGAATGAAAGCCTTTGGGGAACCCTGGGTATTTCTCTCCCTGTTACAATATATATATATATATATATATATATACTGTATATAAAAAAAAAATAATACTGGTAACAAGTTTATTTTCTTACATTTGTAGGATTATAGTGTATTAAGAATTACCGGTATAACTTCAAGTCAACACAATATTCTCATTCTGTAAACAACAAAAATAGTTCAAAACATTTAAATTAGCTCAGTTGAACATTGAAAGGCTTATGTACTGTGTCAAGCTTAGATGCCTTTTCCTGTCCTGGGCGATTTCTTACCTTTGAGTGTACAAATCCATATGTGGAAAAAATTCTCTCAACCCCTGCTGATGATGCAACAGCTGTAAATAATTGCCTAGGAACATCCATTACATTTTCTGTCATATCATTGGCAAAATACTGCCACCAAGCAAGGGGTGAGAGAGATTTAACAACATCTTTACCAAAATAGACCTCTTTAAATGGTGCACTTCTTCCATGGAAGGACATTAATGTTGAAGGGAAATGTGGAAGAGACTCGCACACATCCTGTTCTGCAATGTCTCGCTGCTCAGGAGTCAGATGTCTGCCCTGATACCTTGGATCTATCACATTAGCTAGAAAATGGGCAGGTGTCAATGCTACTTTGATTCTTTTTTCAAACTAATCCATATCCTTCTTATCTGTTAAATACTCGTTAATATCAGTTTTCAGTTTTACCCAGATTTCTACAGCATCACTTAATAGGGTATGTTCTCTCTGGACACAGTCCAATGCCACAGCAATAGGCTTAAGTCTCTCTAAATAGTCTTATGCAGTTCTTTTTAATGCCTTATCATGAACTTTCCTTTAAATTTTCCTATCAATGTCTTCACTATTTTCTTTGCACACTTTGACAAGGGTCTCCCAGTTTTTTAAATAAGATTCAATAGAATCTGTCACTGTGTTCCATCGTGTGTCTGATGGCATTACTAGCATTGTTCCTCCTGCTCTTCTATACAAAGATCCTGGGATGTGATGATTTCTGAATTTCAATAGTATTTATTATCTTTGGTAACAATATATTTCATGTAAATATATACATTAATAATGAGACCTTATGATATGATCAAAGTTTCGCAAAACTGGAGAGAACAGACTATAGTAAAGTAACATAATTATGTAAATCCAAATAATGTTATTAGCCTGCTGCATTGCATATACTTTTCAATCATGTAGAATAAAAAGAGAAAACAGTTATGAGTAAAACAATCATTTTGATTTAAATCATGATTTTTTTACTCTGATTTAAGTTGATTTAAATCATTTGATTTAAATCATAACAACCCTGCTCCCACAGTGCTTTTCTGTTCACCCTATCGTATGCCTTTCCAAATCTACTATAAATCATTAAAACCACCTGGAAGTAGTAAAAAACAACATGTAGCCTATTAAAACAAAAAAGGCATAGATTAAAAAACAAACATTAAGGCGTTAACAGTTACGGGCAAGTCGAAGGGAATGATCGAAACCCGTCTTTTGACGCATTCAATATTTATTGATGTGGTCAAAACCTGCAGAGGAGAAGGCATTCATAATATTACAAGGTGATCCATCTGATACATAATTAGTTAGTCACACACAATTTTATCTTAATTACAATTTATTAAACATAATGACATAACACAAAGTTCATAACTCTATTAATCTTAGCTTCGCTTTATTCTGCATTGTCTTATTACTCCAGGTTAAGCAGAAACGAGTAGGCGTAATTAGTCAACAATATTTCAGTACCGAGGGGTATGTCATCACTTAGGCTGTACTTACAAGTGCGGGTTAATGCTGATCAGTATGGTGTTCCAAGAGAAAACAGTATTGCGTAAATCGTCCCAGCACAAATTCTCGGACAGGAGAAGGCTGGTCTTCACAGCATCACTAGAGAGGGCGATCTGTCTCATATGAGGGGCGGGCAGCCACCGCCACCAGTCTAAGACAGTCCACTCAGCAGAACCAGGACTTGTCTGTAAACACTTCTACTTCTGGCGAGGTCACAGGTCGAAAGATTTTATGGCATCACACGCCAGCACTGTAGCTGAAGCCAGCGGTGATAACACATTGCTTTAGCCCAGGTTATTTCCTATTATTCTGTCTGGGTCCTAGAAACATAAGGAATTAGTTTATAGGACTTCCCCCTCCTGAGCTCTCAGTATTGGGTTCACTGGTGCACCTCAGGTAATCATTATTATTTGAATGGTTTGCTAGCAGGTATAGAATCAAAGGGGTGCCAACTCTCTAATACCTGCTTGGCCCTAGTCAAAAATAATATGCCTAAACATTTTTGTTCAGCTATTCATATAAAGCAAATGTAATGTCTATATGAACTGTATATGAAGACCTAACATGTTTGTATTCCTGGTTCAAAAATTTTTTTTTTTTGAGAAAACATTAATTTGAAGTTTTTAATACTGTAGTCAACTTTAATCCTGACACTAAACAATGGCAACTTCTTAAGATACGTGCCTGCGTCTCCCATTTTATTTTATTTTCTGTGTGTATACAGTACTGGTTTGTATATTACATCATTTATCTATTATTCTTACTTATGTTATAAAATATTGGAAAGTTAGTAACATTTTCATGAGGTGTACAGTGTATGAATATTCATGAACTCGGTTCACATTAGAATTTTGGCCAATGATTAGTAACTTTAGTATTGTAATCACTTTAGTGCTGTATCAAAGATGTTAAAATTCTTTAAGTCATCCCCACAAATTTAAGAGCCTATTGTGCACATATTTATAGATGAATGTTACTAAATCAGTTATTCACTACTGTATAGAAATAAATTTAGACTGGAAATTTTGGAAAGCTCTTACTCTAAGGCAAGGCATAACAATATCTATTTTTTCAAGCTAATAGGATTACTTTTTTCATACCTACAGCAGTGCTGGTTCTGAATTTGAATGCCTTGAGGAGTCGATGTTAAGAATTGGTGAGGACGACATTATTTCCCCAACTCGGCAAGGTATGTTTTTAGCCTATTTTGTGGAATCTTATTAAGCAGGGAATTTAATTGGGGATGGACTTCCAGCTGGGGGGTGTTGATGTTAGGTTGTGTGAAACCACATTTGATATCTTAGGGGATTAGTTTGAAAGGTTTCTTCAGTCTGCTGGTGAGTACAATGTATAGTGTATATACAGTCGTATCTTTTGTTTATTTACTATACCGTAAAGCAGTGTTTGCATAAATGGATACAGTTCTGTGGATGTCCAACTGTAGTTAGCCTCCTTAGCAACAGTGCTCCATTCACCAATACCTGGAAAATTTCCATAAATGTATGATTTTTTCCAGGAGTAAGGATTTGTCTCAATGCCTGGAAATCTCTTGAACATGGAAATGTTCTGCACCATTTGTCCAAACAGTTGACATTTAGTTCACTTATACTAATCTGAAGGCAAACCAAAAACAGGTTTTTCCATAAATTATTTGTACTTAGAATTTAAAATAGGGTCTTTGGTGCCATCCTCAACCATTTATCATCAGCTTCAACTTTTATTTTATTTCAGTTAATCTTGGTAGTCAGGTAGTGCAATTCATTACCAGTGATCCAGAGCTGCACCAAAAGGTTCTGTTGTATGAACCCTTCTTTGTTGAGGAACTGCAGTCTAACCTCAAGGCCAACGGTGTTAAGTGCAATATGAAAAACCTGCTTGGTGTTTTAGATGATCAGGTAAGTTGAGTACAATTTTGTACTGTAATTTTTTTTAAATACACTGTACTGTACGTATTTTACCGAGAGCTAAGTTTCATTCTTTCTTGTTCAGCTGATAGTAGTGCCTAGAATCGTCCATAATGTATAAATATTGAATATATTTTATATTGACTGAAAATGAAAGAGGGTTGTATAGGACTGATGGCTCATCAGAGGCAATGTGGGTATAGTACACAAGGAGACAGTGTGGCTGACCCTGCACTCGTACTACCTTTCAGTATTCCCAATTGAAAAGTTTGGTACTCATTCTGCTGCTGGGTCAACTGCGAGCACCCTACACACAAACCAGCCATGGGACTCAAGTGTAACAATGTAATACACTACAGATATTTTTTTCCAGTCTTGTTAGCCTTTTCCTTGGTATTCTGCATATTTCCAGATTACATTACAGTATTCATGCATCTTGGAGCTGTGTCATAAGGAGGGAAATGAAAAGGATTACATTAATAATCGAATAATGCAGGAATGGAAAACAAATGGAGTGCTGAGATTATTATTTAGTGGAAAGACTGTATGTTGTGTGTGTGTGTGTGTTTCCAAGGAAAATGTATGCAGTAGTAGTGAGCACCAACTTCTACATTTGGATGTGAAACTCAAGTACATGTGAGAAGTGATTGATAGATACATTGAGAAGCATTTTAGGAGTTTGGAGAATTGGTAGAGTAAAGATTGAAAATGTAAGTTGAATGTATGGTGTCAAAAAGTTTCTTGTAGAGTCTAATGTTGGTGGTACAGTGATAACGTACGTATCTCTCACCAATATGTCAAGGGCTCAAGCCCCACTTGGTCTAGACCAGGGGTTCTCAACCAGGGGGGAATTTCCCCCCTCAGGTTTTTGGGGGGGGGGGGGAACTGATACTAATATGGAAAAAATAAAGGATTTTCAGTATTATATGCATATTATTTGGAATGCACTTTTTGAGGCAGACAATCTTGGAAAGGAGGGGGGAATGACATTCTGACATATGGTGAAAGGGGTGCATGGGGCAAACAAGGTTGAGAACCACTGGTCTAGACACACATGAGAAAGGTGTTATCCAGTGTGAATCTACCAAACATCACAGTTTCCTGAACTCCAGTTTCCTCCTATGCTAACACTGGATAGATCAACTGCCCAAACAGCTAGTAAGCTGATAAGTGGTGAAAATTATTAAAAAGATATACAGTATAGTCTGGATTTACGGGGTTTTTGTTTATGCCAGAATGAAATGTTTTAATTACGCGGTAAATTTCATCATTTACGCGGGAAGCGGCTCGGGCAGGGTGCGTACAAGGTCGCCCAGTCATCAAGACATTACCGAGTTCTTCACCCGCCACCCACCACAGCCGGCCCAAGTCAGTGATAGTGAGGATATGAACTTTGAGGGGTTTGACAAAGAGGCCCTGCAACCCTCTGTGGTGGATAGTGATAGAAGTGATACAGGTGAGGGCCAATAATCTGCACTCTGCCTATGAACCAACTCCCCATCCCCGTGTGCCCAGCCATCTTTTCTAATGTAAGTGTTAAAGAACCTAATATTATTGATATTTCTCTTAAATATTAATTGTGTGCATACCATCATAAAATTAAGATGTTATTTTTATTACAACGTAGGTATTGTGTCGGAAAAAGTGGTGTTTGGGAGTCGGCCCGGTCTCTATTTCAATTAATCCCATATGTTCTGTTATTTCGTTTACGCGTTTCTTGTTTTACGCGGACCTCCACGGGTGCAACTGACCGCGTAAATGCAGACTACCGGTATACTGTGTGTGTGTGTGTGTGTGTGTGTGTGTGTGTGTGTGTATATATATATATATATATATATATATATATATATATATATATATATATATATATATATATATATATATATATATATATATATATATATATATATATATATATATATATATATATATATATATATATATATATATATATATATATATATATATATATATAGTCAACCCTCACTTTACGCGGTCCCACATTCCGCGTTTCCACGTTTACGCGGTGCCCTGCCAGAACCCAGGATGCTCACATTCCGCGGTGGGTGTACCCCTTTACACGGGTGAAGTATAATTTTTTTATTTAGCTCATAAAATTCATACAAATTATCCGGCCAGAATATAATTTACATTGCTGGAATTCTTACAATTTGATGATCATTTTGAATATAAACATCATAGATTTTGCATTAGACATACAAATTTTAGATATAATGTTTACTCTTGAGTAAATATGTTATCTTTTGTGCAAAATATATGATATTTATATTCAAAATATTCCTGGTCTTACAAGGAATCCAGCAATGTCAATTATATTATCCTAACTTTAGTCTGATTTATTATTTATTACTAAAAAGGTAAACAGTCTGGTATTCCCACACATTTATGTAGTAGGGACGGTTGGTGAGGGGTGGGGGGGAGGGAGGGACCGGCGACCGACCATCTGTTACCGTGTGAAGAATATTTTTTTTTTTATTAACTGAAGATTTTTATTTTAGCTCATAAAATTCATACAAATTACCCGGCCAGAATATAATTTACATTGCTGGAATTCTTACAATTTGATGATCATTTTGAATATAAACATCATAGATTTTGCATTAGACATACAAATTTTAGATGTAATGATTGCTCTGAGTAAATATGTTATCTTTTGTGCAAAATATATGACATTTATATTCAAAATATTCCTGGTCTTACAAGGAATCCAGCAATGTCAATTATATTATCCTAACTTTAGTTTGAGGTATTATTTATTACTATACCTGGTTTTCCCCCCAAAATTTCTCAGAGGGAAGAGCCAGCAGTGTAGTGTGAGAAGAGGGGGAGGGAGTCGTGTCCATTATTTGAATGGACATTAACTTGGCGACTGTATTTCTCTATTTCTCTTAAGTATTAATTGTGTGCATGTACCATCATAAAATTAAGATGTTATTTTTACTAGAACATAGGTATTGTGTTGGAAAAAGTGGAGTTTGGGGGTCAGCTGGTCTCTATTTCATTTAATCCCATATGTTATGTTATTCACTTTACGCGTTTCTCACTTTCCGCGGTACCCTGTGGGTTACATTAACCACGTAAAGTGAGGGTTGACTGTATATATATATATATATATATATATATATATATATATATATATATATATATATATATATATATATATATATATATATATATATATATATATATATATATATATATATATATATATTAAAAATAAAAACATGGTTGAAAGTACACAAAGTTGATATGAGTAGTATACAATACAGGTGACTCTTGCTTTATACAACTTCTCTTAATGCAATTTCAATACCTGTACATATATTGTGTAAGAACCCTGTTTCGACCACTGCAAAAGAAAAAAATAGAAAAAATTGCAGTTATGCATCTGATCTGGTTGGATGTATGAAGCTCATGCAGCCAGTGTATGTGCACTTGGACTCCACTTTGTGGTTAGGGCTTGTGAGGCCTTGTTGAAGCCAGTGGATTGGTTAATGAGTAGCCACGTGAGGCTACTCTCATCTTGTAGTGTGCAGATTTGCCTTTACAATTAACTAGCACAGTGTCATCTAAGCTAGTGCTTCTCAACCCTTTCTGTTTTATTCACCTTAAATATTTCGATTCATAAATCATTTTCCCATTTTAATGCACAGGAAAAGTAAACACTTTTATTTGATGTGTGCTTTATTTATCAAGACTTCAATTACAGCCACTCCTCGACTTACGACGGGGTTAGGGACCCAAATCCAGGTCGTAAGTCGAAAATGCGAAGATAATACATAGAAAATCTAAAATAGGTGTCTCTTTTTCTTCTCAGCACCATAAAACTCTCAATTTTAAGCTTGCCAGCCATTTTAAAGTAAATTACAAATGAAAATTTTGTCAGTACACTGCACACAATCACTAACGTCGGGACTCGAAAATACGTAATTTGAAAAATTTTTGGTACGACTGGGGTGGTCGTATGTCCTGGTGGTCGTAAGTCTAGTAGGTCATAAGTCGAGGAGTAGCTGTGTAAGCATTCCGTAATATGATTACAGCTAGAGTAAATAATGTCTAAACTTACCTGACATAACTACAGTATATACATAATCTTCTTTGCCAACTACGGCTGTACAACTAGTGACCTTTCTGTTCTTGAATTTTGTTTGCAATTGCACCGTAGTTACAAATGGTAGAGGTTTCAAGAGCTCCCTGCATCAATTCGGGGACCTCCTGTAATGTAAAATCAGTGCTCAAGGAGTGACAGTGGAGTGGATTCACTTGTGACCGTGTTAACATTAATAAACCTGACAACTTACCCGGTAAGATACACAGTGAATTGTTGTGATTCACCCTGGATGTGATCAAGAATATGTGGATAATTCTGTTTGCTCTAGCTCTTTTATGTTGTGTTCTATTCTGTACTTATCTTGCTCCCTCTCCATTGTATTTCCCTCCTTAAAGGTTTCTGTCCCATACAAAATTAGTAGTCATAAAAATAATGGAGACAGATATGATTTGTGCCTGTAGGCTGTAAGACCGATTACTTTGGAAAATAGTAGGCGGGAGAAACTTAATTGGATACCATAGTTCTCTGATCTAAATTATAGATTAAACTTGTAAATTTCAATAAATATCAAATTTATATTTAAATAATATTTTAACTGAATTAATAATGTAATTCATGACAGCTCTACCAGTTTGTGACTAGATTACTCAAGACTGAAAATATCAACTAACAGCTGTCTAATATACCTCCTCTTTGTCTGTTCCAGTGCATAACTTTCCGTACACACCAAGGCCAAAAGAATAGAGCAAGGACAAGAAGATCTAAGAAAAAATCTTTAATCCAATCTCCCAAGAAATATAAGGAAAAATTGTAGTTATTTGTTTTGTTTGAAAGAATAAGCAAAATAAGGGAAATAAATACTTGGGACCAGATGCATTTCGGTTTTTGGAATTTTTTGGATTTCAGAATGGTTAGTTTTTTTTTTTTTTGTTCAGGGATCAGCCCACCCGGGCACAGCAGGTCACTGACTCACATTGGGGCCTGGGGGCTAAAATATAATAATAATAATAATAATAATAATAATAATAATTCATAGATCTAGGTCATGTTTCTCACTTTTGATCTTTTTTTCATTCTTGTATTTCTTTATTATTATTATTATTTCATTATTACAGTACTGTATTATTGTTATTATTATTATTATTATTGTTATCATTTTTATTTTATTTTTGTGTATTTTTTATTAAAAATTTTATTTACTATGAATAATTATTATTATTACTGTATTATCATTATTATTATTATTATTACCTGTATTATTATAATTATTATTACTATTACATTTTCACCCCCCAGGCCCCGATGTGGGTCAGTGACATGTGGCTCCACAAAAAAAGATTTCGGTTTTCGGAATTTCGGATAAAGGGTTGTCAGCCTGTATTAAAAAAAGAAAAAGAATTCTTTCTCCTTAGTCACTGAATCTCTCATTAAACTGACAGTACCACTTTTCAAGGAACGAGGCGATAGAGCTGATACAGTGCTCTCCTCGTGTTCCAGGTGGGTGGTGGTTCAATTCCTGGGCACTCCTAGTTCACCCAGCTGTAAATGGGCACCTAAATTTACAACATGAGGAATTGAATGCATGCTGGCTCCTTGTGTACCAAAGGCTTAGCATACAGTGTGCTGTATCCACACTGTCCCTAATGAACTGTCATGTCTATGGAACTCACTTTCACCATATGTTTACCCCTCTAACTTCTTTTAATTTCTCTAGTTCTTGCCCTTCATTTACAGTCCCTAGCCCCAAATCTTTCTCATATTCTGTTTCCATTCTGTATACAATAATATATTTGTAAGCTTTCCTTTTTCTCTCTCTCTTTCTCTGTTTGAATGCAGACCAGCATTAGTTGTACAGTTATCTGAGAGATGGGGGGGGGAGGGAGATAAACAAGTAAAGGATATCTGCCTCAGCAATTTGACCAACTGAAGACATTAGTAAAGTACACTATCTCTTAGCAGCTGTCTCACTGTTGAAGCTCCTGTAAGACTTATACTGAACTCACCTTTCCTTCTGCAACTTTCTTGAATTATATTTTCTTCTCCCTTCCAGACATTCATTCTATTTGCTCAATCATTTAATCTTTCCTGTTTTGTATTCCTTCCTTTGGCCTCTTATATTTCCTTTCCCTAAGTCGTATTTTTCTTTCCCCTTATATCATTCACTTCATTGAAGACCAACCATTTTATATACAGTGGTCCTTTGGTTAACGAACACAATTCGTTCCAGAAGGTTGTTCATTAACCGAAAATTCCGTTAACCGAAATCATTGTTTCAATGGGATTTTGGATAATTGGTTCCAGCTCACCGAAAATTACATAAAAATTAAAAAAAAATGCAGTAAAGTGCACTTACTTTGAGGTTTGTATGGAGAAGGCTCCTGGTTGATGATGGGAATTTGAAGTGGGGGTAGAGGAGAAGAGAAGGAAGTGGGGTGGAAGAGAAATCACCCCATGCTTCATGCCGTCATTTCACCCATAAAATTTTAAGTTCACTTGGTGTAATTCAAGAATATTTTCTTTAAATCATCACTGCACTGCACTATATATTGTCAATATGTTAAATAAATTTCAGAATGACCAATAATTGTACTGTAAAAATAGTTTATGTTCAAGAGAGCCACAAGCAAGAAGTTAATCTCCACTGACCAGAGATACAAACTGACATCTTGGTGGGTGAGTGAAGTGCCCGATTGGCGCACCAAAACTAGTTTCCTGTACTGCAATTATGTTAAATAAGTGTTAAAATGACTAAATATTTGAATATAAAACTTGGAAAATTATTGAATAGTACAACCTTCTTGATATTTACTCTAATGGGAACGAATTTAAGCCCTAGAACCGGTTACTGTATTGGCGGACTAATATTTTTGTTTGTTAACCGAATTGAAGATTCTTATGGAAGGTAATTCCATGGTGGAAACCAGTTTGAACATTTGCGAACACGCAGGAATGAGTATACTAGACTAGGGGGAGAACATTAAAGTTTTCTTTTATGCCATTTAATTTTCTTAAATTTAATGTTATTTTCTGTAATTTAACTCATTTGACTTGTATCTATGTCAATAAACACCTAAATAAAAAAAAAAATATATGAGTAATGGGCAGTCAAAGAGTGAGCACATTTTTTTAGGACACCCTGTATATGTGTGTGTGTGTATATATAAAATTGTAAAAATTGTAAGAAAGTGCATAAATATGCATCTAAACCCCTGAAATAAAGAATATCATTAATATTTGTAATAAAAAACAATAAATTAGAAAAAAAAAAGAAAAAAAAATTAAATAATGTTCGTTGTAGGAGTTTCGTTCGTTATAGCATTCTCAATTTTATAGGTAAAACCGTTCGTTATAGGAATATTCGTAGTAGGATCCGTTCGTTATAGCATACCCCGGTGTGTGTGTGTGTGTGTGTGTGTGTGTGCGTGCGTGTGTGTGTGTGTGTGTGTGTGTGTGTGTGTGTGTGTGTGTGTGTGTGTGTGTGTGTGTGTGTGTGTGTGTGTGTATATGTGTGTGTGTGTGTGTGTGTGTGTGTGTGTGTGTGTGTGTGTGTGTGTGTGTGTGTGTGTGTGTGTGTGTGTGTGTGTGTGTGTGTGTGTGTGTGTGTGTGTGTGTGTGTGTGTGTGTGTGTGTGTGTGTGTGTGTGTGTGTGTGTGTGTGTGTGTGTGTGTGTGTGTGTGTGTGTGTGTGTGTGTGTGTGTGTGTGTGTGTGTGTGTGTGTGTGTGTGTGTGTGTGTGTGTGTGTGTGTGTGTGTGTGTGTGTGTGTGTGTGTGTGTGTGTGTGTGTGTGTGTGTGTGTGTGTGTGTGTGTGTGTGTGTGTGTGTGTGTGTGTGTGTGTGTGTGTGTGTGTGTGTGTGTGTGTGTGTGTGTGTGTGTGTGTGTGTGTGTGTGTGTGTGTGTGTGTGTGTGTGTGTGTGTGTGTGTGTGTGTGTGTGTGTGTGTGTGTGTGTGTGTGTGTGTGTGTGTGTGTGTGTGTGTGTGTGTGTGTGTGTGTGTGTGTGTGTGTGTGTGTGTGTGTGTGTGTGTGTGTGTGTGTGTGTGTGTGTGTGTGTGTGTGTGTGTGTGTGTGTGTGTGTGTGTGTGTGTGTGTGTGTGTGTGTGTGTGTGTGTGTGTGTGTGTGTGTGTGTGTGTGTGTGTGTGTGTGTGTGTGTGTGTGTGTGTGTGTGTGTGTGTGTGTGTGTGTGTGTGTGTGTGTGTGTGTGTGTGTGTGTGTGTGTGTGTGGAAAAAATGGGAAATATCTACTTTCTGGGAAAGTTGGTTATCTACTTATCATAAAAAACGGGAAATTTGTATCATAGAAAATGGGAAATATCTACTTTCCGGGAAAGTTGGTTATCTACATTCCCGAAAAGTAGATTATCTAATTTTCGGGAAAGTAGATTATCAACTTTTTGGGGAAGTAGTGTAGTGGCTCCTCTCCCCTACAACTCCCAACTGAGCTCCGGCCGCGCGCCTACCAGCCAATCAGCGTACAGTCAGCTACGCCGAGAGACTAGGTCTATGCAGAGGACGTAGGGGTACAATCGCCAACCTAGTCTTGACCTTCAACCTCCAGTTCAGGATCAGAGCGTTTCACACCTTAAGCTTAAGCTGCTGTGATTGGCCCTCTCACTACGCTCACCCCAAATCCTAATCCTCATAAATTGTATAAATACGGCCATGCCTGGCCAGGGAGACCATTCTACACTCGGCTACTGGACCAGCAACATCTCTCACAGCTCCACACCACCCAGCTTCCTCAGAAACCTCCTAGCCCTACAGGACCTCTGAGCAAGTTTCTCCTCACCTAGTCACTCCTAAGCACTGCGCTGTACAACAATATATATACAGAAAGCGCATTGTGAGTTTCTATCCTACCTCATTCCTGAGTGTGAGATATCTACATGTACGTACGTTTGTGTGCCCATACTACGAGAATTGACAACTGGCCACATACAGTACGCTACAGTATATTATGAGTTTTGGGGAAATATTACCTAATTTTCCGAAGTAGATTATCATAGAAAACGGGAAATTTGTATCACAGAAAATGAGAAATATCTACTTTCTTTGGAAAGTTGGTTATCTACTTATCATAGAAAACGGGAAATTTGTATTATAGAAAATGGGAAATATCTACTTTCTGGGAAAGTTGGGTATCTACATTCCCGAAAAGTAGATGATCTACTTTTCAGGAAAGTAGATAATCGGTTTTTTGGGGGAAGTAGATTATCGAATTTTGGGGAAATATTACCTAATTTTCCAAAGTAGATTATCATAGAAAATGGGAAATATCTACTTTCTGGGAAGTTGGTTATCTACTTTCCCGAAAAGTAGATGATCTACTTTTCAGGAAAGTAGATAATCGGTTTTTTTGGAAGTAGATTATCGATTTTTGGGGAAATATTACCAATTTTCCGAAGTAGATTATCATAGAAAACGGGAAATTTTGTATCATAGAAAATGGGAGATATCTACTTTCCGGGAAAGTTGGTTCTCTACTTTCCCGAAAAGTAGATTATCTACTTTTCGGGAAAGTAGATTATCGACTTTTTGGGGAAGTAGATTATCGAATTTTGGGGAAATATTACCTAATTTTCCGAAGTAGATTATCATAGAAAACGGGAAATTTGTATCACAGAAAATGGGAAATATCTACTTTCTGGGAAAGTTGGTTATCTACTTATCAAAAAAAACGGGAAATTTGTGTCACAGAAAATGGGAAATATCTACTTTCCGGGAAAGTTGGTTATCTATTCGAAAATAGATTATCTACTTTTCGAAAGTAGATTATCGACTTTTTGGGAAGTAGATTACGACTTTTGGGGAAATATTACCTAATTTTCCGAAGCAGATTATCATAGAAAACGGGAAATTTGTATCATAGAAAAATGGGAAATATCTACTTTCCGAAAGTTGGTTATCTACTTTCCCGAAAAGTAGATTATCTACTTTTCGGAAAGTAGATAATCGGTTTTTTGGAAGTAGATTATCGATTTTTGGGGAAAATATTACCAATTTTCCGAAGTAGATTATCATAGAAAACGGGAAAATTTTGTATCATAGAAAATGGGAAATATTCACTTTCCGAAAGTTGGTTATTCATTTTCCCGAAAAAGTAGATATTCATTTTTCAGGACAGTAGAGATAATCGGTTTTTGGAAAGTAGATTATCGACTTGGGGAAGGAGATTACGACTTTGGGGAAATATTACCTAATTTTTGCGAAGCAGATTATCATAGAAAAAACGGGAAAATTTTTAATATAGAAAATGGGAAATATCTACTTTTCCGCGAAAGTTAAGTCTATGATTCCTGAAAAAGCAGATTAACTATTACTTTTTGGGAGTAGATTATCGACTTTTGGGGAAGTAGATTATCGAATTTTGGGGAAATATTACCTAATTTTCCGGAAGTAGATTATCATAGAAAACGGAAATTTGTATCACAGAAAATGGGAAATATTTCTCCATTTCAGAAAGTTGGTTATCTACTTATCAAAAAACGGGAAATTTGTGTCACAGAAAATGGGGAAATATCTACTTTCCAAAGTTGGTTATTCCCTAGTAGATTACCCATTTTCGGAAAGTAGATTATCGACTTTTTGGGGAAGTAGATTACGACTTGGGGAAATATTACCTAATTTTCCGAAGTAGATTATCATAGAAAACGGGAAATTTTGCATCATGCAGGGGAAATATCTACTTCGAAAGTTGGTTATCTAACACTTCGAAAGCAGATTATCTATTTTTCAGGAAAGTAGATAATCGGTTTTTTGGAAGTAGATTATCGATTTTGGGGAAATATTACCACCTTTCCGAAGTAGATTATCATAGAAAACGGGGAAATTCTTGTATCATAGAAAATGGGAAATATCTACTTTCCGAAAGTTGGTTATCTACTTTCCTGAAAAGATTATCACTTTTCAGGACAAAAATGGGAAATATCTACTTTGCGAAGTAGATTATCATAGAAACGGGAAAGTTGGTTACTTCTCACATTCCCGAAAAGTAGACTTTTTGGGAAAGTAGAATCGACTTTTGGGAAGTAGATATTTTTGGGAAAGTAGATTATCGACTTCTCTGGGGGAAGTACGGATTTATCGAACTTTCCGAAAGTTGGTTATTTACATTCCCGAAAAATTATTACCTAATTTTCGACTTTTGTGAAGTAGATTACGACTTTTGGGGAAATATTTTAATTTTTCCGGAAGTAGCATAGAAAACGGGAAATTTTAATCATAGAAAATAGAAATATCTACTTTCCGGGAAAGTTGGTTATCTACTTCCCGAAAAGCAGATTATCTACTTTCAGGACAGTAGATATCACAGAAAACTTTTGGGGGAAATATTACCTAATTTTTTTGCGAAGTAGATTATCATAGAAAACGGGAAATTTGTATCATAGAAAATGGGAAATATCTACTTTTCCATGGTTGGTTATTATTCACGAAAAGTAGATTAATACTTTTTGGGAAAAAATCGACTTTTTGGGGGTAGATTATCGAATTTTGGGGAAATATTACCTAATTTTTCCGAAGTAGATTATCAGAAAACGGGGAAATTTGGTATCACAGAAAATGGGAAAATATCTACTTTCTGGGAAATTCACTTTCCGGGGAAATTTGTATCATAGAAAATGGTTACTTTCGGGAAAGTTGGTTACTACTTTCCTGAAAAGCCATTGCGAAAGAAAAGTAGATTATCTACTTTTCGAAAGATTATCATAGAGAAAACGGAAAGATAGAAAATGGGGACTTTCCGAAAGTTGGGGAAGTAGATTTCACTTTTTCGAAAGCAGATTATCGACTTTGGGAAATATTACCTAATTCTCGAAGCAGGTTATTAGAAAACGGAAATCTTGTATCGAAGAAATATCTACTTTCCGGAAAGATCTATCACAGAAAACGATTTTGGGGGAAATTTTTGTATCATAGAAAACGGGAAATTTTTAAAATAGAAATGGGAAATATCTACTTTCCGGGAAAGTTGGTTATTCATTTTCGAGAAGTAGATTATTCATTTTTCAGGACAGTAGATAATCGGTTTTTGGAAAGTAGATTATCGACTTTTTGGGGAAGTAGATTACGACTTTTGGGGAAATATTACCTAATTTTCCGAAGTAGGTTATCATATAAAACGGGAAATTTTGTATCATAGAAAATGGGAAATATCTACTTTCCGGGAAAGTTGGTTATCTACTTTCCCGAAAAGTAGATTATCTACTTTTCAGGAAAGTAGATAATCGGTTTTTTTGGAAGTAGATTATCGATTTTTGGGGAAATATTACCAATTTTCCGAAGTAGATTATCATAGAAAACGGGAAATTTTGTATCATAGAAAATGGGAAATAGCTACTTTACGGGAAAGTTGGTTATCTACTTTCCCGAAAAGTAGATTATCTACTTTTCAGGACAGTAGATAATCGGTTTTTTGGAAAGTAGATTATCGACTTTTTGGGGAAGGAGATTACGACTTTTGGGGAAATATTACCTAATTTTTGCGAAGTAGATAATCATAGAAAACGGGAAATTTGTATCATAGAAAATGGGAAATATCTACTTTCCGCGAAAGCTGGTTATCTACATTCCCGAAAAGTAGATTAACTACTTTTTGGGAAAGTAGATTATCGACTTTTTGGGGAAGTAGATTATCGAATTTTGGGGAAATATTACCTAATTTTCCGAAGTAGATTATCATAGACAACGGGAAATTTGTATCACAGAAAATGGGAAATATCTACTTTCTGGGAAAGTTGGTTATCTACTTATCAAAAAAAACGGGAAATTTGTATCATAGAAAATGGGAAATATCTACTTTCCGGGAAAGTTGGTTATCTACATTCCCGAAAAGTAGATTATCTACTTTTCGGGAAAGTAGATTTTCGACTTTTTGGGGAAGTAGATTACGACTTTTGGGGAAATATTACCTAATTTTCCGAAGTAGATTATCATAGAAAACGGGAAATTTTGTATCATAGAAAATGGGAAATATCTACTTTCCGGGAAAGTTGGTTATCTACTTTCCCGAAAAGTAGATTATCTACTTTTCAGGACAGTAGATAATCGGTTTTTTGGAAAGTAGATTATCGACTTTTTGGGGAAGGAGATTACGACTTTTGGGGAAATATTACCTAATTTTTGCGAAGTAGATTATCATAGAAAACGGGAAATTTGTATCATAGAAAATGGGAAATATCTACTTTCCGCGAAAGTTGGTTATCTACATTCCCGAAAAGTAGATTAACTACTTTTTGGGAAAGTAGATTATCGACTTTTTGGGGAAGTAGATTATCGAATTTTGGGGAAATATTACCTAATTTTCCGAAGTAGATTATCATAGAAAACGGGAAATTGGTATCACAGAAAATGGGAAATATCTACTTTCTGGGAAAGTTGGTTATCTACTTATCAAAAAAAACGGGAAATTTGTATCATAGAAAATGGGAAATATCTACTTTCCGGGAAAGTTGGTTATCTACTTTCCCGAAAAGCAGATTATCTACTTTTCAGGAAAGTAGATAATCGGTTTTTTTGGAATTAGATTATCGATTTTTGGGGAAATATTACCAATTTTCCGAAGTAGATTATCATAGAAAACGGGAAATTTTGTATCATAGAAAATGGGAAATATCTACTTTCCGGGAAAGTTGGTTATCTACATTCCAGAAAAGTAGATTATCTACTTTTCGGGAAAGTAGATTATCGACTTTTTGGGGAAGTAGATTACGACATTTGGGGAAATATTACCTAATTTTCCGAAGTAGGTTATCATAGAAAACGGGAAATTTTGTATCATAGAAAATGGGAAATATCTACTTTCCGGGAAAGTTGGTTATCTACTTTCCCGAAAAGTAGATTATTTACTTTTCAGGAAAGTAGATAATCGGTTTTTTTGGAAGTAGATTATCGATTTTTGGGGAAATATTACCAATTTTCCGAAGTAGATTATCATAGAAAACGGGAAATTTTGTATCATAGAAAATGGAAAATATCTACTTTCCGGGAAAGTTGGTTATCTACTTTCCCGAGAAGTAGATTATCTACTTTTCAGGACAGTAGATAATCGGTTTTTTGGAAAGTAGATTATCGACTTTTTGGGGAAGGAGATTACGACTTTTGGGGAAACATTACCTAATTTTTGCGAAGTAGATTATTATAGAAAACGGGAAATTTGTATCATAGAAAATGGGAAATATCTACTTTCCGCGAAAGTTGGTTATCTACATTCCCGAAAAGTAGATTAACTACTTTTTGGGAAAGTAGATTATCGACTTTTTGGGGAAGTAGATTATCGAATTTTGGGGAAATATAACCTAATTTTCCGAAGTAGATTATCATAGAAAACGGGAAATTTGTATCACAGAAAATGGGAAATATCTACTTTCTGGGAAAGTTGGTTATCTACTTATCAAAAAAAACGGGAAATTTGTATCATAGAAAATGGGAAATATCTACTTTCCGGGAAAGTTGGTTATCTACTTTCCCGAAAAGTAGATTATCTACTTTTCGCAAAAGTAGATTATCGACTTTTTGGGGAAGTAGATTACGACTTTTGGGGAAATATTAGGCCTACCTAATTTTCCGAAGTAGATTATCATTGAAAACGGGAAATTTTGTATCATAGAAAATGGGAAATATCTACTTTCCGGGAAAGTTGGTTATCTACTTTCCCGAAAAGTAGATTATCTACTTTTCAGGAAAGTAGATAATCGGTTTTTTGGAAAGTAGATTATCGACTTTTTGGGGAAGGAGATTACGACTTTTGGGAAAATATTACCTAATTTTCCGAAGTAGATTATCATAGAAAACGGGAAATTTGTATCATAGAAAATGGGAAATATCTTTCTGCGAAAGTTGGTTATCTACATTCCCGAAAAGTAGATTAACCACTTTTTGGGAAAGTAGATTATCTACTTTTTGGGGAAGTAGATTACGAATTTTGGGGAAATATTACCTAATTTTCCGAAGTAGATTATCATAGAAAACGGGAAATTTGTATCACAGAAAATGGGAAATATCTACTTTCTGGGAAAGTTGGTTATCTACTTATCAAAAAAACCGGGAAATTTGTGTCACAGAAAATGGGAAATATCTCTACTTTCCGGGAAAGTTGGTAATCTACATTCCCGAAAAGTAGATTATCTACTTTTCAGGAAAGTAGATAATCGGTTTTTTTGGAAGTAGATTATCGATTTTTGGGGAAATATTACCAATTTTGCGAAGTAGATTATCATAGAAAACGGGAAATTTGTATCACAGAAAATGGGAAATATCTACTTTCTGGGAAAGTTGGTTATCTACTTATCAAAAAAACGGGAAATTTGTGTCATAGAAAATGGGAAATATCTACTTTCCGGGAAAGTTGGTTATCTACATTCCCGAAAAGTAGATTATCTACTTTTCGGGAAAGTAGATTATCGACTTTTTGGGGAAGTAGATTACGACTTTTGGGGAAATATTACCAAATTTTCCGAAGTAGGTTATCATAGAAAACGGGAAATTTTGTATCATAGAAAATGGGAAATATCTACTTTCCGGGAAAGTTGGTTATCTACTTTCCCGAAAAGTAGATTACCTACTTTTCAGGAAAGTAGATAATCGGTTTTTTTGGAAGTAGATTATCGATTTTTGGGGAAAAATTACCAATTTTCCGAAGTAGATTATCATAGAAAACGGGAAATTTTGTATCATAGAAAATGGGAAATATCTACTTTCCGGGAAAGTTGGTTATCTACTTTCCCGAAAAGTAGATTATCTACTTTTCAGGACAGTAGATAATCGATTTTTTGAAAAGTAGATTATCGACTTTTTGGGGAAGGAGATTACGACTTTTGGGGAAATATTACCTAATTTTTGCGAAGTAGATTATCATAGAAAACGGGAAATTTGTATCATAGAAAATGGGAAATATCTACTTTCCGCAAAGTTGGTTATCTACATTCCCGAAAAGTAGATTAACTACTTTTTGGGAAAGTAGATTATCGACTTTTTGGGGAAGTAGATTATCGAATTTTGGGGAAATATTACCTAATTTTCCGAAGTAGATTATCATAGAAAACGGGAAATTTGTATCACAGAAAATGGGAAATATCTACTTTCTGGGAAAGTTGGTTATCTACTTATCAAAAAAAACGGGAAATTTGTATCATAGAAAATGGGAAATATCTACTTTCCGGGAAAGTTGGTTATCTACTTTCCCGAAAAGTAGATTTTCTACTTTTCAGGAAAGTAGATAATCGGTTTTTTGGAAAGTAGATTATCGACTTTTTGGGGAAGGAGATTACGACTTTTGGGAAAATATTACCTAATTTTCCGAAGTAGATTATCATAGAACACGGGAAATTTGTATCATAGAAAATGGGTAATATCTTTCTGCGAAAGTTGGTTATCTACATTCCCGAAAAGTAGATTAACCACTTTTTGGCAAAGTAGATTATCTACTTTTTGGGGAAGTAGATTACGACTTTTGGGGAAATATTACCTAATTTTCCGAAGTAGATTATCATAGAAAACGGGAAATTTGTATCACAGAAAATTGGAAATATCTACTTTCTGGGAAAGTTGGTTATCTACTTATCAAAAAAAACGGGAAATTTGTATCATAGAAAATGGGAAATAACTACTTTCCGGGAAAGTTGGTTATCTACATTCCCGAAAAGTAGATTATCTACTTTTCGGGAAAGTAGATTATCGACTTTTTGGGGAAGTAGATTACGACTTTTGGGGAAATATTACCTAATTTTCCGAAGTAGGTTATCATAGAAAACGGGAAATTTTGTATCATAGAAAATGGGAAATATCTACTTTCCGGGAAAGTTGGTTATCTACTTTCCCGAAAAGTAGATTATCTACTTTTCAGGAAAGTAGATAATCGGTTTTTTTGGAAGTAGATTATCGATTTTTGGGGAAATATTACCAATTTTCCGAAGTAGATTATCATAGAAAACGGGAAATTTTGTATCATAGAAAATGGGAAATATCTACTTTCCGGGAAAGTTGGTTATCTACTTTCCCGAAAAGTAGATTATCTACTTTTCAGGACAGTAGATAATCGGTTTTTTGGAAAGTAGATTATCGACTTTTTGGGGAAGGAGATTACGACTTTTGGGGAAATATTACCTAATTTTTGCGAAGTAGATTATCATAGAAAACGGGAAATTTGTATCATAGAAAATGGGAAATATCTACTTTCCGCGAAAGTTGGTTATCTACATTCCCGAAAAGTAGATTAACTACTTTTTGGGAAAGTAGATTATCGACTTTTTGGGGAAGTAGATTATCGAATTTTGGGGAAATATTACCTAATTTTCCGAAGTAGATTATCATAGAAAACGGGAAATTTGTATCACAGAAAATGGGAAATATCTACTTTCTGGGAAAGTTGGTTATCTACTTATCAAAAAACCGGGAAATTTGTGTCACAGAAAATGGGAAATATCTACTTTCCGGGAAAGTTGGTTATCTACATTCCCGAAAAGTAGATTATCTACTTTTCGGGAAAGTAGATTATCGACTTTTTGGGGAAGTAGATTACGACTTTTGGGGAAATATTACCTAATTTTCCGAAGTAGATTATCATAGAAAACGGGAAATTTTGTATCATAGAAAATGGGAAATATCTACTTTCCGGGAAAGTTGGTTATCTACTTTCCCGAAAAGTAGATAATCGGTTTTTTTGGAAGTAGATTATCGATTTTTGGGGAAATATTACCAATTTTGCGAAGTAGATTATCATAGAAAACGGGAAATTTGTATCACAGAAAATGGGAAATATCTACTTTCTGGGAAAGTTGGTTATCTACTTATCAAAAAAAACGAAATTTGTGTCATAGAAAATGGGAAATATCTACTTTCCGGAAAGTTGGTTATCTACATTCCCGAAAAGTAGATTATCTACTTTTCGGGAAAGTAGATTATCGACTTTTTGGGGAAGTAGATTACGACTTTTGGGGAAATATTACCTAATTTTCCGAAGTAGGTTATCATAGAAAACGGGAAATTTTGTATCATAGAAAATGGGAAATATCTACTTTCCGGGAAAGTTGGTTATCTACTTTCCCGAAAAGTAGATTACCTACTTTTCAGGAAAGTAGATAATCGGTTTTTTTGGAAGTAGATTATCGATTTTTGGGGAAAAATTACCAATTTTCCGAAGAAGATTATCATAGAAAACGGGAAATTTTGTATCATAGAAAATGAGAAATATCTACTTTCCGGGAAAGTTGGTTATCTACTTTCCCGAAAAGTAGATTATCTACTTTTTAGGACAGTAGATAATCGGTTTTTTGGAAAGTAGATTATCGACTTTTTGGGGAAGGAGATTACGACTTTTGGGGAAATATTACCTAATTTTTGCGAAGTAGATTATCATAGAAAACGGGAAATTTGTATCATAGAAAATGGGAAATATCTACTTTCCGGGAAAGTTGGTTATCTACATTCCAGAAAAGTAGATTATCTACTTTTCGGGAAAGTAGATTATCGACTTTTGGGGAAGTAGATTACGACTTTTGGGGAAATATTACCTAATTTTCCGAAGTAGGTTATCATAGAAAACGGGAAATTTTGTATCATAGAAAAAGGGAAATATCTACTTTCCGGGAAAGTTGGTTATCTACTTTCCCGAAAAGTAGATTATCTACAGGAAAGTAGATAATCGGTTTTTTTGAAGTAGATTATCGATTTTTTGGGGAAATTTGCAAATTTTCCGAAGTAGATAATCATAGAAAACGGGAAATTTTGTATCATAGAAAATGGGAAATATCTACTTTCCGGGAAAGTTGGTTATCTACTTTCCCGAAAAGTAGATTATCTACTTTTCAGGACAGTAGATAATCGGTTTTTTGGAAAGTAGATTATCGACTTTTTGGGGAAGGAGATTACGACTTTTGGGGAAATATTACCTAATTTTTGCGAAGTAGATTATCATAGAAAACGGGAAATTTGTATCATAGAAAATGGAAAATATCTACTTTCCGCGAAAGTTGGTTATCTACATTCCCGAAAAGTAGATTAACTACTTTTTGGGAAAGTAGATTATCGACTTTTTGGGGAAGTAGATTATCGAATTTTGGGGAAATATTACCTAATTTTCCGAAGTAGATTATCATAGAAAACGGGAAATTTGTATCACAGAAAATTGGAAATATCTACTTTCTGGGAAAGTTGGTTATCTACTTATCAAAAAAAACGGGAAATTTGTGTCACAGAAAATGGGAAATATCTACTTTCCGGGAAAGTTGGTTATCTACATTCCCGAAAAGTAGATTATCTACTTTTCGGGAAAGTAGATTATCGACTTTTTGGGGAAGTAGATTACGACTTTTGGGGAAATATTACCTAATTTTCCGAAGTAGATTATCATAGAAAACGGGAAATTTTGTATCATAGAAAATGGGAAATATCTACTTTCCGGGAAAGTTGGTTATCTACTTTCCCGAAAAGTAGATTATCTACTTTTCAGGACAGTAGATAATCGGTTTTTTGGAAAGTAGATTATCGACTTTTTGGGGAAGGAGATTACGACTTTTGGGGAAATATTACCTAATTTTTGCGAAGTAGATAATCATAGAAAACGGGAAATTTGTATCATAGAAAATGGGAAATATCTACTTTCCGCGAAAGCTGGTTATCTACATTCCCGAAAAGTAGATTAACTACTTTTTGGGAAAGTAGATTATCGACTTTTTGGGGAAGTAGATTATCGAATTTTGGGGAAATATTACCTAATTTTCCGAAGTAGATTATCATAGAAAACGGGAAATTTGGAATCATAGAAAATGGGAAATATCTACTTTCTGGGAAAGTTGGTTATCTACTTCCCGAAAAGTAGATTATCTACTTTTCAGGAAAGTAGATAATCGGTTTTTTGGAAAGTAGATTATCGACTTTCTGGGGAAGTAGATTACGACTTTTGGGGAAATATTACCTAATTTTCCGAAGTAGATTATCATAGAAAACGGGAAATTTTGTATCATAGAAAATGGGAAATATCTACTTTCCGGGAAAGTTGGTTATCTACTTTCCCGAAAAGTAGATTATCTACTTTTCAGGAAAGTAGATAATCGGTTTTTTTGGAAGTAGATTATCGATTTTTGGGGAAATATTACCAATTTTGCGAAGTAGATTATCATAGAAAACGGGAAATTTGTATCACAGAAAATGGGAAATATCTTCTTTCTGGGAAAGTTGGTTATCTACATTCCCGAAAAGTAGATTATCTACTTTTCGGGAAAGTAGATTATCGACTTTTTGGGGAAGTAGATTACGACTTTTGGGGAAGTATTACCTAATTTTCCGAAGTAGGTTATCATAGAAAACGGGAAATTTTGTATCATAGAAAATGGGAAATATCTACTTTCCGGGAAAGTTGGTTATCTACTTTCCCGAAAAGTAGATTACCTACTTTTCAGGAAAGTAGATAATCGGTTTTTTTGGAAGTAGATTATCGATTTTTGGGGAAAAATTACCTATTTTCCGAAGTAGATTATCATAGAAAACGGGAAATTTTGTATCATAGAAAATGGGAAATATCTACTTTCCGGGAAAGTTGGTTATCTACTTTCCCGAAAAGTAGATTATCTACTTTTCAGGACAGTAGATAATCGATTTTTTGAAAAGTAGATTATCGACTTTTTGGGGAAGGAGATTACGACTTTTGGGGAAATATTACCTAATTTTTGCGAAGTAGATTATCATAGAAAACGGGAAATTTGTATCATAGAAAATGGGAAATATCTACTTTCCGCGAAAGTTGGTTATCTACATTCCCGAAAAGTAGATTAACTACTTTTTGGGAAAGTAGATTATCGACTTTTTGGGGAAGTAGATTATCGAATTTTGGGGAAATATTACCTAATTTTCCGAAGTAGATTATCATAGAAAACGGGAAATTTGTATCACAGAAAATGGGAAATATCTACTTTCTGGGAAAGTTGGTTATCTACTTATCAAAAAAAACGGGAAATTTGTATCATAGAAAATGGGAAATATCTACTTTCCGGGAAAGTTGGTTATCTACTTTCCCGAAAAGTAGATTATCTACTTTTCGCGAAAGTAGATTATCGACTTTTTGGGGAAGTAGATTACGACGTTTGGGGAAGGAGATTACGATTTTGGGGAAATATTACCTAATTTTCCGAAGTAGATTATCATTGAAAACGGGAAGTTTTGTATCATAGAAAATGGGAAATATCTACTTTCCGGGAAAGTTGGTTATCTACTTTCCCGAAAAGTAGATTATCTACTTTTCAGGAAAGTAGATAATCGGTTTTTTGGAAAGTAGATTATCGACTTTTTGGGGAAGTAGATTACGACTTTTGGGGAAATATTACCTAATTTTCCGAAGTAGATTATCATTGAAAACGGGAAATTTTGTATCATAGAAAATGGAAAATATCTACTTTCCGGGAAAGTTGGTTATCTACTTTCCCGAAAAGTAGATTATCTACTTTTCAGGAAAGTAGATAATCGGTTTTTTGGAAAGTAGATTATCGACTTTTTGGGGAAGTAGATTACGACTTTTGGGGAAATATTACCTAATTTTCCGAAGTAGATTATCATAGAAAACGGGAAATTTTGTATCATAGAAAATGGGAAATATCTTTCTGCGAAAGTTGGTTATCTACATTCCCGAAAAGTAGATTAACCACTTTTTGGGAAAGTAGATTATCTACTTTTTGGGGAAGTAGATTACGACTTTTGGGGAAATATTACCTAATTTTCCGAAGTAGATTATCATAGAAAACGGGAAATTTTGTATCATAGAAAATGGGAAATATCTACTTTCCGGGAAAGTTGGTTATCTACTTATCAAAAAAAACGGGAAATTTGTATCACAGACAATGGGAAATATATACTTTCCGGGAAAGTTGGTTATCTACTTTCCCGAAAAGTAGATTATCTACTTTTCAGGAAAGTAGATAATCGGTTTTTTGGAAAGTAGATTATCGACTTTTTGGGGAAGGAGATTACGACTTTTGGGGAAATATTACCTAATTTTCCGATGTAGATTATCATAGAAAACGGGAAATTTTGTATCATAGAAAATGGGAAATATCTTTCTGCGAAAGTTGGTTATCTACATTCCCGAAAAGTAGATTAACCACTTTTTGGGAAAGTAGATTATCTACTTTTTGGGGAAGTAGATTACGACTTTTGGGGAAATATTACCTAATTTTCCGAAGTAGATTATCATAGAAAACGGGAAATTTTGAATCATAGAAAATGGGAAATATCTACTTTCCGGGAAAGTTGGTTATCTACTTATCATAAAAAACGGGAAATTTGTATCATAGAAAAAGGGAAATATCTACTTTCCCAAAAAGTAGATTATTTACTTTCCGGGAAAGTAGATTATCGACTTTTTGAGAAATATTACCTAATTTTCCGAAGTAGATTATCATAGAATGTAGATACCCAACTTTCCCAGAAAGTAGATATTTCCCATTTTCTGTGATACAAATTTTTCCGTTTTCTATAATAATCTACTTCAGAAAATTAGGTAATATTCCCCAAAATTCGATAATCTACTGTAGTGGATTTCTCCCCTACAAACGCTGTTTGTCGCTGAGTAGCCGACCCCACCAATTCCCCAGTGTATGCCTCGTGGTCTAGGTCAACCAGCGCCGCCATACATCACGGAGCGGGGGTCAACTACTAAGCCACGCCTACCCCCGCTATTTAAGACCTGACCTCGTGGTGACCTGTCTCTTTCTACCTACACCAACCAGCCAGCAACACCTCCTCCGCCTGCCTGGCGGTCCTCGCTCCCGCCGGCGAGCATGGCGACCCACAAGCTGGTCCTCCTCTGAGCATCCTCACCAACCAGCTCTCTCTACATCACGCTTGTAACCATGCTGCCTTCCCAGCACCAAGCTGCATTGTACATCCAATACAACATGTATATAGAGAGCACATTGTGAGTTTCCTTTCTCCAACCCATCCTGAGTGTGAACCAAATATCCTGAACCCCACAAATGGTGACTCCCGGAGATTCGCACTCACACAGGATGGAGGAGAAACTGATCACGCTCCCAGTCTTCAAGCAACATGGAAGACTGGCTTATCCACCCAGAAGCAGCTCTCATCGGCTCTACAGCTACTGTCTCTACACCGCAGGTTAGACACCCTAGAGCAGCTCTGCTACTCTAAGCAGACAGTCGCTCCTCTTCCGACCCCAGCACACCCGTCCTGCCTCAGACGCCGACCCCGGCCCAGCAGTAACCCCTGCCGCCCCTGATGCGGCCTCTGTTCCTGAGTGCGGACCCACACACCCCTCTTTTCTCCCTCAGGTACTCCCTGCTAATGTCCTGCACCCTGCTGCTGTCGTGGACCCAGCTGCTGTCACGAGCCCTCATCCGCTTCTGCTGACGCAGCCCCTGCTCCTGACCCAGGCCCACACACCCCAGCAGGCGCATCTGACGACTCTGTACCTGCCGTGAGGGAAGCACAACATTCATCGCCTCCACACACCCTTTTTCTCCCTCTCTTCTCCCACAGATAGTGTGTATATAGACAGTTGTATCCAGCGACCGGCTCATCCACGCCATCGCCGTTGTCTCACATGAGGCATGCACCGCCCGTTCTGCCTCACATGTGCTATGCAACCCTGCAGACAACAAGTCTCCTACACCGCCTGGAGGGAAGGGGGAGTATTGTAGTGGATTTCTCCCCTACAAACGCTGTTTGTCGCTGAGTAGCCGACCCCACCAATTCCCCAGTGTATGCCTCGTGGTCTAGGTCAACCAGCGCCGCCATACATCACGGAGCGGGGGTCAACTACTAAGCCACGCCTACCCCCCGCTATTTAAGACCTGACCTCGTGGTGACCTGTCTCTTTCTACCTCCACCAACCAGCCAGCAACACCTCCTCCTCCTCCTCCGCCTGCCTGGCGGTCCTCGCTCCCGCCGGCGAGCATGGCGGCCCACAAGCTGTCCTTCCCTGAGCATCCTCACCAACCAGCTCTCTCTACATCACGCTTGTAACCATGCTGCCTTCCCAGCATCAAGCTGCAGTGTACATCCAATACAACATGTATACAGAGAGCACATTGTGAGTTTCCTTTCTCCAACTCATCCTGAGTGTGAACCAAATATCCTGAACCCCACACTACTTCCCCGAAAAGTCGATAATCTACTTTCCCGAGAAGTAGATAATCTACTTTTCAGGAAAGTAGATAACCAACTTTCCCGGAAAGTAGATATTTCCCATTTTCTATGATACAAATTTCCCTTTTTCTATGATAACCTGCTTCCCAAAATTAGGTAATATTTCCCCAAAACTCGGTAATATACATCCCCAAAAAGTCGATAATCTACTTTCCCGAAAAGTAGATAATCTACTTTTCAGGAAGTAGATAACCTACTTTCCCAGAAAGTAGATATTTCCCATTTTCTGTGACTCAAATTTCCCCATTTTCTATGATAATCTTCGGAAAATTAGGTAATATTTCTCAAAAAGTCGATAATCTACTTCCCCAAAAAGTCGATAATCTACTTTCCCGGAAAGTAGATAATCTACTTTTCGGGAAAGTAGATAACCAACTTTCCCGGAAAGTAGATATTTCCCATTTTCTATGATATAAATTTCCCGTTTTTTATGATAAGTAGATAACCAACCTTCCCAGAAAGTAGATATTTCTCATTTTCTGTGATACAAATTTCCCGTTTTCTATGATAATCTACTTCGGAAAATTAGGTAATATTTCCCCAAAAGTCGATAATCTACTTCCCCGAAAAGTTGATAATCTAATTTCCCGGAAAGTAGATATAATCTACTTTTTGGGAAAGTAGATAACCAACTTTCCCAGAAAGTAGATATTTCCCATTTTCTGTGATACAAAATTTCCCGTTTTCTATAATAATCTACTTCAGAAAATTAGGTAATATTTCCCCAAAATTCGATAATCTACTTCCCAGAAAAGTCGATAATCTAATTTCCCGAAAAGTACATAGCCTAATCTACTTTTCGGGAAAGTAGATAACCAACTTTCCTGGAAAGTAGATATTTCCCATTTTCTATGATATAAATTTCCCGTTTTCTATGATAATCTACTACGCAAAATTAGGTAATATTTCCCCAAAACTCGGTAATATACTTCCCCAAAAAGTCGATAATCTACTTTCCCGAAAAGTAGATAATCTACTTTTCAGGAAGTAGATAACCTACTTTCCCAGAAAGTAGATATTTCCCATTTTCTGTGACACAAATTTCCCCATTTTCTATGATAATCTTCGGAAAATTAGGTAATATTTCTCAAAAAGTCGATAATCTACTTCCCCAAAAAGTCGATAATCTACTTTCCCGGAAAGTAGATAATCTACTTTTCGGGAAAGTAGATAACCAACTTTCCCGGAAAGTAGATATTTCCCATTTTCTATGATATAAATTTCCCGTTTTCTATGATAAGTAGATAACCAACCTTCCCATTAAGTAGATATTTCTCATTTTCTGTGATACAAATTTCCCGTTTTCTATAATAATCTACTTCAGAAAATTAGGTAATATTTCCCCAAAATTCGATAATCTACTTCCCCGAAAAGTCGATAATCTAATTTCCCGAAAAGTAGATAGCCTAATCTACTTTTCAGGAAAGTAGATAACCAACTTTCCCGGAAAGTAGATATTTCCCATTTTCTATGATATAAATTTCCCGTTTTTTATGATAAGTAGATAACCAACCTTCCCAGAAAGTAGATATTTCTCATTTTCTGTGATACAAATTTCCCGTTTTCTATGATAATCTACTTCGGAAAATTAGGTAATATTTCCCCAAAAGTCGATAATCTACTTCCCCGAAAAGTTGATAATCTAATTTCCCGGAAAGTAGATATAATCTACTTTTTGGGAAAGTAGATAACCAACTTTCCCAGAAAGTAGATATTTCCCATTTTCTGTGATACAAAATTTCCCGTTTTCTATAATAATCTACTTCAGAAAATTAGGTAATATTTCCCCAAAATTCGATAATCTACTTCCCCGAAAAGTCGATAATCTAATTTCCCGAAAAGTACATAGCCTAATCTACTTTTCAGGAAAGTAGATAACCAACTTTCCTGGAAAGTAGATATTTCCCATTTTCTATGATACAAGTTTCCCGTTTTCTATGATAATCTATTTCCCCAAATTAGGTAATATTTCCCAAAAAGTCGATAATCTACTTCCCCAAAAAGTCGATAATCTACTTTCTCGAAAAGTAGATAATCTACTTTTCGGGAAAGTAGATAACCAACTTTCCTGGAAAGTAGATATTTCCCATTTTCTATGATATAAATTTCCCGTTTTCTATGATAATCTACTACGCAAAATTAGGTAATATTTCCCCAAAACTCGGTAATATACTTCCCCAAAAAGTCGATAATCTACTTTCTCGAAAAGTAGATAATCTACTTTTCGGGAAAGTAGATAACCAACTTTCCTGTTAAGTAGATATTTCCCATTTTCTATGACACAAAGTTCCCTTTTTCTATGATAACCTGCTTCCCAAAATTAGGTAATATTTCCCCAAAACTCGGTAATATACATCCCCAAAAAGTCGATAATCTACTTTCCCGAAAAGTAGATAATCTACTTTTCAGGAAGTAGATAACCTACTTTCCCAGAAAGTAGATATTTCCCATTTTCTGTGACACAAATTTCCCCATTTTCTATGATAATCTTCGGAAAATTAGGTAATATTTCTCAAAAAGTCGATAATCTACTTCCCCAAAAAGTCGATAATCTACTTTCCCGGAAAGTAGATAATCTACTTTTCGGGAAAGTAGATAACCAACTTTCCCGGAAAGTAGATATTTCCCATTTTCTATGATATAAGTTTCCCGTTTTCTATGATAAGTAGATAACCAACCTTCCCATTAAGTAGATATTTCTCATTTTCTGTGATACAAATTTCCCGTTTTCTATAATAATCTACTTCAGAAAATTAGGTAATATTTCCCCAAAATTCGATAATCTACTTCCCCGAAAAGTCGATAATCTAATTTCCCGAAAAGTAGATAGCCTAATCTACTTTTCAGGAAAGTAGATAACCAACTTTCCTGGAAAGTAGATATTTCCCATTTTCTATGATACAAGTTTCCCGTTTTCTATGATAATCTATTTCCCCAAATTAGGTAATATTTCCCAAAAAGTCGATAATCTACTTCCCCAAAAAGTCGATAATCTACTTTCTCGAAAAGTAGATAATCTACTTTTCGGGAAAGTAGATAACCAACTTTCCTGGAAAGTAGATATTTCCCATTTTCTATGATATAAATTTCCCGTTTTCTATGATAATCTACTACGCAAAATTAGGTAATATTTCCCCAAAACTCGGTAATATACTTCCCCAAAAAGTCGATAATCTACTTTCTCGAAAAGTAGATAATCTACTTTTCGGGAAAGTAGATAACCAACTTTCCTGTTAAGTAGATATTTCCCATTTTCTATGAAATAAATTTCCCGTTTTTTATGATAAGTAGATACCCAACTTTCCCAGAAAGTAGATATTTCCCATTTTCTGTGATACAAAATTTCCCGTTTTCTATAATAATCTACTTCAGAAAATTAGATATTTCCCCAAAACTCGATAATCTACTTCCCCGCAAAGTCGATAATCTACTTTCTCGAAAAAGTAGATTATCTACTTTTCGGGAAAGTAGATAACCAACTTTCCTGGAAAGTAGATATTTCCCATTTTCTATTATATAAATTTCCCGTTTTCTATGATAATCTACTATGCAAAATTAGGTAATATTTCCCCAAAACTCGGTAATATACTTCCCCAAAAAGTCGATACAGTATTTTACTTTTCTGGAAAGTAGATAATCTACTTTTCGGGAAAGTAGATAACCAACTTTCCCGGAAAGTAGATATTTCCCATTTTCTATGATATAAATTTCCCGTTTTTTATGATAAGTAGATAACCAACTTTCCCATAAAGTAGATATTTCTCATTTTCTGTGATACAAATTTCCCGTTTTCTATGATAATCTACTATGCAAAATTAGGTAATATTTCCCCAAAACTCGGTAATATACTTCCCCAAAAAGTCGATAATCTACTTTCCCGAAAAGTAGATAATCTACTTTTCAGGAAAGTAGATAACCAACTTTTCTGGAAAGTAGATATTTCCCATTTTCTATGATATAAATTTCCCGTTTTCTATGATAATCTAATACGCAAAATTAGGTAATATTTCCCCAAAACTCGATAATCTACTTCCCCAAAAAGTCGATATTTTACTTTTCTGGAAAGTAGATAATCTACTTTTCGGGAAAGTAGATAACCAACTTTCCCAGAAAGTAGATATTTCCCATTTTCTATGATATAAATTTCCCGTTTTTTATGATAAGTAGATAACCAACTTTCCCAGAAAGTAGATATTTCTCATTTTCTGTGATACAAATTTCCCGTTTTCTATGATAATCTACTTCGGAAAATTAGGTAATCTTTCCCAAAAGGTCGACAATCTACTTCCCCGAAAAGTTGATAATGTAATTTCCCGGAAAGTAGATAACCAACTTTCCCAGAAAGTAGATATTTCCCATTTTCTCTGATACAAATTTCCCGTTTTCTATGTTTAGTAGATAACCTACTTTCCCGGAAAGTAGGTATTTCCTATTTTGTCACAAAATTTCAAGAATTTTTACCACCAAAAAACTTTTTGTATTTTGAGATGAAAAGGATATTAAACAAATGCAAATAAATTAATGTTTAATGATGTAACACATTTTTAATAAATATCAATGGATATTTTTTCCAAACATTATAGGGGCTGACTAAACTGATACTGACTTTTGGCTTGCATCCTAATTGTGGAGCACATGTAACGATAAGTATTAGTATTCAGTCAACAGTTCATAAAACTGTCGAGTTACTTTTTGACTTGAGACATAATACGAGGTAATCAAGTTATGTACAATATATATATATATATACACAAAGCACAAAGAAACAATGTTCTTAACTTTGGAAATGGGACTACTATTCCTAATATATGCAAGAAATATGACTAGTCCCAAGAGGTTGAAAGGGGATAAACACTTCTTACACAGGAAAGGTTCCACAACTGCTGCACAGTATTAATATTGTCCATTCTTTGCATCACAGTAAAACCATTGTAAGAAGTCACTGTCTTGATAAATGGCACATTTTAAATTATATCTCACTGAAAGAGCTGCAAAACATATAACAACAACCTTTCTCTGACAACTTCACAAACACATAATTCTTTTAAATAAATTTACCACAAAGCTGAGGATTTGTACATTACTTTTCCATTACTTGTACTATAGTGTAGACCTTAGCTCGGATTGGTTGTGATTGGCTGTGCATTGAGGTTGTTGCTTCTAGAGGGTGCAGATGTAATGCTGCTACTGCTGTTGTTTGTCTTATCAGATGACGATGATGTTACCGATTTAGAGATTTCACCGTTGGCAGCAAGGTTCTTTTCACTTATTGAAAACAGATCAATTAGGTTGTCCAGACCTAGTAGGTATCCATCTTCGTGTGTTCCCTCTGACCAAGGATTTCGGTGGGTTATATGCACATTTTCTGGGAGTGGAATGGTCTTAGCAAAGTCTATCATTCTAACTAAAGCTGAAGTTTCATTGTGGACAAACAACAGAGAGCTGCCTATTAGCTGCAAAAAAAAATCATCAAATTAATACCAGTACCAGATGTAATTAATTTAAAATAACCTCAAATACATTATAAATAAATCAACATCATATGCTAATGCAAAAATCATGTTAAACAATGAAATTTTAGTAACAACAAATGCACATTTCACAAATTTTTAAGTTGGATTTCAGATTAAATACATATTAAAAGATGAATAAAAGCAGGATATTAATATGTACAGGGAAGGATCCTCTATATGTTGTACCAATATACATTACTGACAAATTCTGTTTTTAAAGAAATTTTCATAACAAATGTTTCACACACATATATATATATATATCATCTGCATCATCCACTGTTTATATGTTGTTTCCAAATATGACATATAAAGTGTTAAAAACATCTAATATTAAGGAAAAATAAGCATAATAAGAGTGACCTACAAGTGATAAGCTCCTACCACGCAAAAATACGTCATTGCCTTATGAATAGAGAAAATACTGTACAGGGTATACTGTACAGTAATATAAATATATAAAGGAAAAAATAGGTTGAGGGGATATATTGTGTGTAAGAGAATACCGAGTCTAGAAATCACTTTAACACACTGACACTTGTTAGCTATGAGAAGGCGATGCACATGCCATATTACCCATTACAACATAAGAAACCATAAAGTTATGGAAATATCATATCAATACTATACACAAATGTGGCTTAGAAATAAAGAAAATAAATTATAAAATAAAAACAATTATGAGTACAGTACTGTATATACTGATTTGCTGAAAGCGCTCTCGATGTACACAGCCTGCACTTTCAAGGGGTATTACTGTGCATGTTGGAATGCATATACAGTACCCCTAATTACATTATTTCTTATTTGGATAAGTTTATTATTAAAAAACGTTTTACTGTAAGTTCAATTTCTCTGAAGCACATCCCAGACATACAAAAGGGGACTTGTAACCCACCTGAACCTTATCTTTTCTTATTGTCATATTCTCTTGTAAAATAACTGGTAGCCTTCAAGCAACTGAGAATTTTTATCTTTACCTCAAAACCCATGAACATTTTCTCTCTCTTTTATAGATTAATGGCACTACAAGATTTTTGTTCATGACCCTCAGACATTTTAAACACTAATAACATAAATGGTCATACAATTTTAACACAGTTCTGATAAACAAATTATAATGCTTACCTCATGAGTTTTAAAGAATGGTGATATTTCCAGTGTAGCTTTAATAGATTTCAGTTGCTGGACATAGCGACTCTGAAAAGATTGGCTACATTCATTTACATTTACCAATAAAAAATTATACAAGATATTTACTTGAATCTTTTATGCATGTATCAGAAGTGTAATTAAAAAAACCAGTATCAATTATCTGACAAATTTCTGAACTCATAAAATTGTTTGTTATTTCAATCTTGATGTTCATAAGTAAAATTATGTCATTTACATGAAGTTAACTTTCATATAAACCCTTAAGATACTTTTAATGGTTTATAAGCCCATTAGATATTTTTAATGGTGTTTAAGCCCATTAGATATTTCAAATGTTTAATTGTAACATTAAATATTCTTGGGTTATGAGCCATTACCACTTCAGCATGACCTTGTTATCTTATCTCCAAAGACATCAAATCTTTACACTTTACACACCTGAACTCAAAGTGGGCATTGCTTTAGAGCAGTGGTTGTCAAAACCTTTTTGAGTGCGATTCAATTTTGAATATCAGAAACGTCACAACCCATTGATTCAAATAATAATAATAAAAAACTATCAAATTAAATTTATTGTTGCAATTTAATAGCAAGGTACAACTAGCAAAAAATAGAGTGGTTGAATTGCTCCCAGGGTTTAAATAAAAAACAGGCAAAAGCATAACTTTGTTGGGGCACTGCAATCCACAGAAAATTGGTTCACAACCCATGGTTTGAGAACCACTGCTTTAGAGGGTGGTTCTTAACCTTTGTTGAAATGTACCCCCTATGATCAACCTTAAATTCATGACACCCTCTAATCCCCAAGAACAAATTTTTTCAACAGTTCCAGTTTACTGCTTTTAATGCCTTTTTAGATTAGACAAATAAACAGACAACAAAAATCATGTATTTGTGACCACTTTGACCCTCCCCTGGAAAATTGAAATGCCTCTCGAGTTAAGAACCCGCTTTAGTGGGTACACAGAATAGAAAAGTAAACATAAGAATTTGTAATAACCTGAAACATTAAGAGCCAAGAGAAACACCAAAGAAGAAATAAGGAGAACATACTCTGAATGATAGTATCAGGGTGAGAGAATGTTTGATAAACTACTGGTGGGTTGGCACAGAAGTGCTTCCAGGGAAACATTCCTGACAAAACTAGTAGACTACCTTTGATACCAATAGAATTATTAAAGAATTATGAAAAGACCAACTGATGGGTGTGTCAACAGAATATTTTTATATTCCAGGTAGCTTTCTCATTTAAAAGCTTTTGTTTTGACTTGGTGGCAAGACCACTGTTATGGAGTTTTCTTGAAGAAAATTATGGCATTAAGCAATACAGTATTACCCGCTTTACACGGTTTCACTTTCACTTTCCGCGATTTCTCATTTACGCGGTACCTTGCCAGAACCGGACTTTCACTTTCCGTGGTGCATCTACTCATATAGTACTATAATTTTTTTATTTAGCTCATAAAATTCATAAAAATTACCCGGCCACAATATAATTTACATTGCTGGAATTCTTACAATATGATAATCATTTTGAATATAAACATCATGGATTTTGCATTAGACATACAAATTTTAGATCTAATGTAATAATTTGGTTTACCGTATATCACGGCCTATAAGACGAAATTTGAACATTAAAAAAATCTGCCCAAAGTTAGGGGGTCGTCTAAACCACCAAGTTTAAAATTCTTACCTCTTAAATATTGTGGTTTAGTGTGTCAAGAGTGGTGATGAAAACATCGTAAGCCACTCACAAGGTCTTACCACTAATTATTTTATACTGAAACTTACGTTTGGCAAGCTGGATTCAAATTAAGATTACCGGTATATTAAAATAATAAAAATGTATTATAAACCTGTCTAACATACCGTAAAAGAGATTTATACCCCTGTAATAAACACAGCTATCATCACACACCCCTCCCCACGCCCCCCCCATTTGCCAGTGAGGAGACAAGAAAGGGAAAGTGACCCGAGATTGGGCTATTTTTAGCCGTGGAGGTGGTCAGTAATGCATACCGGTATCGGTATATTTACTCATAATAATATTTATCTCCTATAAATAATTGATTTAAATTTTATTTTTTTACAAAGAATATTCAGTAAATGAGTGCATTAATTCTTGAAACTATCGACGGTTAATTACAGACGCTCAAGTGACGTCACTAGTGTTTACACTACACCAGCTGGTAATATTTGATGCCATTACTTGAAGTGAATTGGCCTTATTTTAAGTAACTAACTTTATAGTTACAAAAATTAAAAAAAAAGATCAAAACTGAGAAACAATATACATTATGTATGTTGTGTTGTCAAAGTAAGAGAAACAATTGAGACCCAGCAATTGTGTAAATGAGGCAGAAAGTCAGGTCAGCAACCTGGGACTTGGTCACAATTTTCGTGATGCCATATGGCAGCAGGGTCTACCATTAGACAACACATTATGCTTCCAATATCTTCCCAGGCAGTAGTACCTCCCTGTTTGGTAGCTGCCTACTACCTACACAATTTCTAGTAATATTAATTTGATACATGATAAATTAGACAAACTGAAAATAAACATCAAATTTAATTACCAACACGCTTCCCATTGGCAGCTGTAAGAGGGGGAGATGGGCTATTTTTATCCCGTCTTTGTGTCTGAAGTGGCCAGTAATACCATATATTTATTGATCATAATACGTTTCTCCTATAAATAATTAATTTAACATTTATTTTTTTACATAGAATATTCAATAAATGACTTTTAATTCTTTTAACTACCGACAGTGGTAAATTTAGCATGACAATGATGAAGAAGAAGGCAGGTCATCTGATTCGGAGTTTGATTCTTAATGATTACCATATATGTGTAAGGTGACCACGTCAGGTCATGTGTAAGGTGACCCCTTCTCTCATTTGCCTTGTCCAGTTGTTGAGTTATCACTCCATAAGCAATAGCACTCTCTCCGTGTGAACACTACGGTATATTAATACTGTATCCAGCTACCACAAAACCTCACCATGGCTCCAATTGTTAAACGCAGGAGATATGAAGCTTGTTTTAAGCTGAAAGTGATAGCATATGCCCAGTCACACAACAATTGTGCTGCTTCAAGAGAATACGGTGTAACTGAGAAGATGGTGCGGGATTGGAGATCAAAGGAACACTTACTACGAAGTATGCCCAGGAATAAATGTGCAATGAGAAGAGGCACTGCACACTGGCCGATTCTAGAGAAGCACGCAGTAGACATGGTCCATGAGCAGCGTCAAAATGGGTATATTGTATCAAGAAACATGATACGTATGTGGGCACTTAAGTGGGCTAAACAAAATCAAGAGCACAGCAAAGACTTCAAAGCCACGACTTCATGGTGTAGCCGTTTTATGGAAAGAAGCAATCTGGTACTGAGGCAGAAGACAAAAATAGCACAAAAATTACCAGCAGATCTTAACTGTAAAATTGTTAATTTCCATCGCTACATAATACAACAACGTAAGAAACATTGTTATCCATTAAGCAACATCGGAAACATGGATGAAACACCTATGAACTTCGACATGGTCGGTAATCATACTGTCGATACAAAGGGTGCAAAAACAGTGTTAGTGAAAACAACAGGACACGAAAAGACACGGTTTACAGTAGTACTTTCATGCATGGCAGACGGAACCAAGTTGAACCCAATGCTAATTCTCAAGAGGAAAACAATGCCCAAAATCAAGTTCCCGGCTGGAGTTTTTGTTCACGTCAACGAGAAAGGGTGGATGGACGAACAAGGAATAAAGTTATGGATTGATCATATATGGTGTAGGCGACCTGGTGGCTTTCGAAAACAGCGTAGCCTGTTAGTATGGGATATGTTCGCGAGTCATTTAACAGAGGGAACAAAAACCAACATGGCGAGGAACAACAGTGACATTGCAGTTATTCCTGGTGGATTAACTTCAGTTTTACAACCACTTGATGTTTGTCTAAACAAACCATTCAAGGACCGCGTTCGTGAACAATGGAACAAATGGATGAACAGCGGCAAAAAGTCTTACACGAAAGGTGGGAATATGCGTGCTCCCGAACTGGATGTACTATGTGATTTTGTTATCAAGGCATGGAATGATATTAATGTGGAGACAGTTATCAAGTCTTTTAAAAAGTGCGGAATATCTAATTCAATGGATGGCATGGAGGATGACATGTTGTGGGAGGACGAGGATGAAACAGAAGCCGAAGCCACGTCATCTGATTTGGAATTTGATCCTTATGATGAAGCAGCCATAAATGTATCTCAGGATGTACTTGAAGAACTTATGATGTCAGATGTTGATGATGTGGATTTTGAAGGTTTTTAATACATGATGACGTCAGTAATAATCATGTGCTAATAACATTTTTAACTTGACGGTAATTTGCTTTTAAAATATTGTGACTTAGTAAATTAAATGTGTGCATGTGTATGTATGTATACATACAGTATATATAAATATGTTTGTGTAATAAATGTATGTAGTAAGTACGTAATATTTTTTCACTCAAATCCTAATGAAACACTACTGGAGAACATTCCTTTGTCGCAAAACAGTTTATAAATTAAAGAAAATAATTACAGTGTGTTTAATATATTACAGTATATTATAAATAAATAAATAAAACAAATAATTCGGTAAATCTATTTAAAGTAAATGGAAAATAAGCAAACATGTTATTTACCAAGACGCTTCCGTCTGGCTCAGGGTGAGATGGAGGGGAGATAACAAGCTATTTATAGCCCATTTGAAGTGACCAGTACCCTAATGCACCATAAATAATTCATTGAACAATCATTTTTTGTATATATATATATATATATATATATATATATATATATATATATATATATATATATATATATATATATATATATATATATATATATATATATATATATATATATATATATATATATATATATATATATATATATATATATATATATATATATATATATATATTTGTGTAATAAATGTATGTAGTAAGTACATACTGGTAACCTTTTTCACTCAAATCCTAATGAAACACCACAATTAGAATACGGTGGTTGCTGTTGAACTACATGTTGTATAAATAGTCGGAACACAGCCACACCACCGAGACGAGGGAACACTCCCACCACCAATCGTCTCGTGTGAAGCAAGCGTATAAATGAAAGAAAATACTTGCAGTGTGTTTAATATGTTACAGTATATTATAAATAAATAAATAAGTAAACAAATAAATCGGTAAATCCATTTCAAGTAAATGGAAAAATTTTACTCGATACCGACATTAGTTCCAGTTATCGGTAAATAGCAGACGCTTCAGTGACGTCACTAGTGTTTACACTACACCAGCGGGTATAATTTGATGACATTACTTGAAGTGAATTGGCCTTATTTTAAAAAATCAAGGATGGTTGGTAAAGGACTACTGAGTCCGTGGTTAAGTGTCACATTTGGGGTACTGGTCTTATACAGCAAATAGAGCTCAAAAGCTACTTTTTAAATGGAAATTTGGGGGGGGCGTCTTATGCACCCCGCCGCCTTATAGGCCGTGATATACGGTACACAAAGCAAATATTTTATCTTTTGTGCAAAATATATGAAGTTTACATTCAAAATATTCCCTGACCTGCAAGGAATCCAGAAATGTCAATTATATTATCCTAACTTTAGTCTGAGGTATTATTTATTACTAAACGTTAAAATCTAGTGTTTTCACCCAAACATTTCTCAGAGAGGTAGGAGCTAGTGAGCTGGGAAGAAGGGGGGGGGGGGATTTGAGTCCATTATTTGAATGGACATTAACCTGGCGACTGTATTTCTCTTAAACATTAAATGAGTGCATACCATCATAAAATTAAGATGTTATTTTTACTACAACATAGGTATTGTGTCGGAAAAAGTGGAGTTTGGGGGTCGGTACCCTGTGGGTTCAATTGACTGCGTAAATCGGAGTACTACTGTGTATCTGTTTATGTACTGTACTGTTAAAATGGAGTATAAAAATAAAAACTTGCTTGAGATCACCACCACAGTGAAATGTTATAAGGAAGTACACTTATTCATTACTTATATGATTGTATTTACAGAAAAACAATTTAAAGTAGATAGAAATCATGAAAATAATGACATCATGATGTATGCATCTGATATACATAGGACATTGGACTGACAGTAGAGAAGATCTAGAAGAATCACAACTTCGATGGAATGCCTGCCTCAAACAAATAGGAATGAGGATCCCTAGAAGTGATGGTAATCAGAATATTGAAATTGATGGAACACAAGTTGAAAATGTAAAAAAAAAAATACTGTAAGTAAAAAGAGTGAAATCAAAATTGAAATAAAATAAAATAAGCAAATACAGTGGTCCCTCCGTTAACAAACAATTTGTTCCACAGAATCGTTCGTTAACCGAATCTATTATTTCAACACACAGAAAAGTACATACAAAGTATAAACAAAATGCAGTACAGTGAGTTCTGCTATAACGTGTGTTTTGTCAACGCGAATTGGCTCTAACGCGATTTATTAATAGAGGAACGATATTTGTATAACGAGAACACTTGTTTGCTGTAATGTGATTTTTGCTTACTATTTCTCCAATTTTGTGGTATTAACTGTGAATATGGTAAAGAAGAATATCTCCAAGAAGCGTTCTGGTGATCGCATTCCCGGCGATGATCGTAAAAGAAAGGCTATAACCCTTGAAGAGAAGCTCGATGTTATCAACCTCAAAATCACCCTTCTCCCCCATCAAGTTATTTTCATATTTTTTCAAGGTAAAGTGTTACATTTACTGTATGATTTCATTATTAGATATGAATGTAACATTTATTTAGACTGTGCTATCCTTTGTGTTAGGCTAACTACTAAATTTTTTTCGATTTCGAGTAGTAATCTGCACCTAACCCTATTTTCTCCATAAGCCCTGTTATTTCTATTACGCGAATTTCTATAACACGATATTTTACAAGAACACAACTATCGCGTTATAGCAGAACTGACTGTACAGTACACTTACTTTGAGGTGTGTATGTAGAAGGTTCCTGGTTGATGATGATGATGAGAATTAGAAGTGGGGGGTGGAGGAGGAGAAGAGAAGGAAGTGGGGGTGGAGGAGAAGGGAGAAGAGAAGCATTTTACTGCTTCTTGGAAGGCAAGTCACCTTCCATAATAATTTCAGGAACCTCTGGACTGACAGATTCTCTAACATGAAAATCCTCTCTCCTTTTTGGAGAGGAACACTGAGGAGAATCATCTTTCTCACCCATGCCTGATGCAGTAATTTCACCAATAAAATTTTAAGTTCACTAGCTGTAATTAAAGATTATTTTATTTAAATCAATACTGTACTGCACTGCGCTATATATATTATCAATATGTTAACTAAATTTCAGAATGACCAATAATTTTAAAGTAAAAACGTAAAAATACTCTGTATTCAAGAGACCAACAAACACGATGTTTCCTCCACTGTAAACAAAGTTAAAGAGACGCTTTGGCGGTTGAGTCAAGCGGCTGATGGGCGCACAAAAAACTAGTTCCCTGTACTGCATATATTATCAATATGTTAACTAAATTTTAAAATGACTAATAATTTTAATATAAAAAATGCAAAAATATTTCTTGATATTTACTCCACGGGAAACGAGTGTAAACATAGAACCGATTACTGTATTGGCGGACTAGCCGATCAGCTGATGCGCACAACAAAACGTGTTTGTCGTAAGAATTTCGTTAATCAAAGTTTTGTTTGTTAATTGAACTGAAAATCCTTTTGGGAGCTAATTCGTTAACCAAAATTTTGTTAATCGAACCGTTCATTAACTGAGGGACCACTGTATACCAAGAATGCATGTGTAATAAATACACTGTTTAGAGATCAACATGTGCCTCTGAAAGCAAAGAAAACTACATGTATATTGCAAAAAAATTACAAAATCTGAAATGAAAGTATGAGCGAAAAAAGTTCAAAGAAAAAACTAAACTCTACCAATTGAAGATACTTAGAAAGGGTGGGCAAGGTGAGGTGGAAACCAGTGGGAAGACCTAGAAAAACATGGAAAAATGGAGTGAAAGAACTCGATCAGGAGTTTTTCAAGCTCAACAAAGTGGCAAAGAAGACTGATCTCACTGATAATCTGTCAGTGTAAGTGAACAAGGTGGATAATAAACACCATGACAATTCTTTTTTGACCATTGTCACTGGGGTAAAAATTGTCTATTTTTGGAGAGAAAGAGATGAGTGAATTTCTGAGGCTAATATTTATGAATGAAATCTCAATATCTTGCTTAAAATAAAAGTGAAAGAAGGAAGTTTTGCAGATACTGTAGTAATATGGAATGTGTCTTAAGTTGATCAGTAATTCCAAAGTATTAATTAGTACCCAGTATTTACAATAAAATGTAACTTACGGCAACATGAGAATAGCCTTGCAAGAAGCTATTGAGAGATGCAAGAACTTGTTCTCTTGTTCGTGTTGTCTTAAAATCTTTACTGGAAGTTCCATCACCTCTTCTAACGCCCTCTATTCTGAATCCTTGGGTAGCTGTAGAAGATATGGTTTCCCGCCATACCATGTACCTGCAATAAGACAAATATACTGTAAGCTGAGAAGTGCAGCAACCAAGTACACAGAGCCTGCCTGTCAAAAGTCTAAAGGGTTATTAGTTTACAGCAGTGCCTCCTTGTGTACCAGAAATAGGCCCAGTGCTGTATTCCCCCTGGCCATCAGGCCTGTGGTACCCACTTCAGTATAATAATACAGAGCACATACATCTACCTCTATGGAAAAAAATAATTCAGAAAGGGATCCATCCAAGTCTTTCAAGGAAACCTACATAAGGAATCCCAACACCCAAATGAGAGAAAACATTTCACCACATCAAACTGACTGGTTGTTGAGCTATGCTGGTCACAGTAAACAAATATATGTTGACAGACAGACACAGAAAGATAAATAGGGGGTTTAGTGCTCCTAAATTTATGTAGAACCTTCCCTAAAAATACTGAATTACTGCAATATACATAGTACTGTATATACCTTGACTTGATCTTGGAACAAACTTTTTTTTTTTTAATTCAGACAAATCATACTCTTCATTATATTCTCAAAGCATAAAAGACAGTTTAATATGTCACAAATCATTAACCGTACAGTACTAGAATTTTAAAAGTAAGTGAAAAAGAGCACTCCATTATTTGAGTTCCAGTATTCTAACATTTTCAACTGCTTCGATTTTAAACAGCACAGTACCAAAAATGACCAAATACTGTACAGGTACAGTATTCCTAGTTTATCATACATCCACACAACACGATTACATTTTTACATGATTCACCAATTAGGTAACAAACATATCCTAGACAGTTTCTTTGAATCCCCACTACAGTTCTCAGTTCTGACCCAGTCACCCTTCACTCCACAAGCACATTGAATCACTAAACTTTGCTGTTCTTTTATGATTTACCAGTGACACCCTTACAATTATGAGAACAAACTAAGTGACTTATGAAAGCCAAGTAAGTATTAAGTGACAGGAGTGACCACAAGGCAAAGGAAACAGCTTTTAACAAAATCTAACACCTCAGCAATAGCAGAGCTGCTCAGTCTCAGGTTAATAACAGAAAATACATAGGAAACTTGCATCTGTAGTCAAGGGGTTAAGTTTTTTTTTTTTAGAGGACAGTTCCTCCCCGACTTACGATGGGGTTAGGGACCCAAATCCAGGTCGTAAGTCGAAAATGCTTAAATAATACATAGAAAATCTAAAATGGGTGTCTCTTTTTCTTCTCAACACCACAAAACTCACTTTTCAGCTTGCCAGCCATTTTAAAGTGAATTACAAACGAAAATTTTGTCTGTGTACTGACGTTGGGACTCAAAAATATGTAATTTGACAAAAATTTGGTACAACTGAGGCAGGTTGTAAGTGCGGGTAGTCGTAAGTCGAGTAGGTTGTAAGTCGGGGAGGAGCTGTATGTGTACAACCACGTTTTCTTCAATTTGTTATAAAGAAGTAAAATAAACATTCAACTGAGTCTGTGAGTGTGTGTGAAAGCAAAACTTGTAGCCAGGGAAGGAAATATCCAGTTTTCAAGAAACTACAATATTGGGAGTCTGTACTGTACAGTATTTGTACTGGGTGTGTGACTCAAACATGCAGTACTGTACTGTACTGTAATATAAAGAAACTTTCAGATACAGTAGTTGGAGGCCTATGATTCTTTGTTAAAGAATACCTCCATAAACTAAATTGCTTAAAATAAATAAAAGAAATTCATGCACACTCAATCACCTAGGTTTTGTGACTGCTTTTGCTCTAAGCTCTGCTTCAGTGGGTGCTTTTGGGTCAATTTGTATCATCTTCTCAAACATGTCCTGTAGGAGAGAAAGTTAATATTACAAATGAAATATAAGTACTGTACTGACAGTACATAAAAACTTTAATTCCAAAGATGATATTTGTGTTATTGGTTTAGAAAAAGTTTATTATACATACTTCATTAATTATAAATAACAATACCGTACATGTATAAACACAACTTGCCTTTCTTAGTTTTGGTTTTTCTCTTGCTTTTGCCAGCTCATCTTCTAGATATGTTCGGACACCCATCTTAATGTCCATTACACATGGAAGATTAAAATTACTTAATAAGTCTTCAAGCTGGAGATATTTCTCTCCATCTGCTCCCTCCACCTATTGGGAATAAAACACGGTCATTTAAGTTCTAAAGAGAAATACAGTACTGTACAATATGGTATACACAAAAAAATATGAAACAAAGTACAGTACAGTATCAAGAACTCCTTTTACAAGTTAAAGTAGCATAAAAATGCCAATATGAAGGACCAGTTGGTTCTCTAGCAGGGGCAAAACAAGGAGACTATAACCCCCTTCCCCTCTGTTCTAACGTCAAGATTACAAGCCAAGACAATGTAGCAGAAATTCACACTGCCTTCTTTTCCAACACTCGGTATCTTTTAATCACTTTCTACAATTTCTTTACTGTTACTTCTTTCCTCCCCTTTTATAGCTTTATTTTATATTTCCAACAAATTCATGACAAAACTTTCTTCCCAATTCCTTATTCCAAGAGTCTCTCACTCTTTTTACATTTTTATTCTGCTTCTTCCTAAACACTGCCACTTTTACTTCAATGCTCCACCTTGCACCTCCCTTATTTTATTTCTTAAAAAGTTTTTCCCACAAATACACTTTACTGCCTCATTTTAACCTGCTAAGTATTGAGGTAGTCAGCTCAAATACAAAGACTTATCTTCTTGATTTTAAGGATTTTATGCATCAAAGTAAAGTACAACATTAAATGGAATCAAGAAACAAAAGCGTTTAAGCATTTTCATACAGTACCTGTATTACAATATGATCGTCAATTTTACTGGAGCAATATGAGACTTGTACAAACTTACCACGCCTGTGTAACATGGAACATAGGGCCGTAAAATATCAGCAGAGATGGATTCTAAAGCCTTTTCCTCTACAGGACACAACTTCTTCAAGATTGTTCCTTGTTTATATCCTGCACGGAAATTACCTGCAAGTAAATCATATTGTCACACCTCTGATATGAACACAATGCACATAGCCATTACCTAAATGCCTTCATAATTTAACTAACCTATGGTGTAAATTTTGATGTTTTCAGAAAAGCTAAAGAGATTAGACAAATGACAACAGATTTATTACCAAAGTCATCTCAAAATTCCCAGTACAGTATACATTAAAGGCACAGTACAGTACAATAATCCTTCCATCAGCTGAAATCTTCAATCCCTGGAACTCTCAATTAGTTGGAATTTTTTCGAGCATTCTGAAAAATTCCTGGAAAAATCTTTCTGTTCAGGGCACGTGAACACATTTCCAAAAGAATGCATCATGTTTCCGATGCTGGGCGCAAGAATGGGTATGTTCAGAGTGTTCGTGAGGTACGATTGGCTATTACTTTCATGTCTCTGCATGGGCTGTCTATGATTGACTGATATATCTTGCAGCCTATCTCCTCAAACTCAACCATTGCAACACTCTTAGTTCATTGTCTGCTGCCACTGTATTAGCTTGTTCGCTCGCTCACTGCTAATTTTGCAGACAATATGTGTTGTGCAGTACTGCATATTACTGTACCAGTATATAAACAGCCAGGAATACTGTTACAGCAGTTGTTAAGATATAAAAAGTGATTACTGTACTGTACTGGACTGTGTATGCTAGTGTAGAGGATGTACAGTATATACAGTATACAGTGTGTGTACAATCCCTCTTTCATGGAGGGAGAGGAGAGTGACAGTTAACAACACCTGCTACAGTAGATGGTACAGGACAAGGGCAGGACATCCTATATCAATACATCAGCATTTGACCAGCCTGCATTACAAGCTCAAGTTGGCAGCATCTGCTGGCAAGTACAGTATAGTTTATACAGTACACTTATCCCCCCATATTCGCGAGGGATAAGTTATCGGAAATCATTGAGAATTCACAAATACTGTAGTACTGAATTGAATACCTTATGGAAAAATGGCATGATAGTTGCAGAAAAGTGGTACAGTAACCCATGTCTCCAACGTCGCAGTAGTAGTAGCACAGTGTCACTATTTATGAATGAATGGGTATCGGTCATGTAGCGACAGATGTGATTGATGGATAGGTTTGCTGTAGGTTATATAGGTTGGTTATTTGGAGACAGGTTACCAGAGGGGGTGTAGGAACACAACTGTACCATGGCTACCAAGATTATTATTTTTGTAATATTTTGGGTTAGAAGTGATAAATGTTTCAGAGATGGGATAAGTTTTTGTAATAATTACAGTATGTAAATAACCACAGTACAGGTGCTTCTCTACTTAAGAACGTTCAGCTTACAAACTTTCAGAGATATAAACATCATCAGTGAGGGGGTTACCTGCCAGAACAGGAGTTTAATGTGGATGAGACTGGATTATTTTGAAGAAAATTCCAGATAGAACAAACATTACCTTAGCGGAGTAGAGTGAGCAAGGTTTTAAGGCTGTATTAAAGGGTATAGCTGTAGTGTACTAAATATCCATAATCTTTTAATTTTTTACAAAATGTTTGGTATCTACAAGAGTAAAGTTGGACTTACAAACAAGCCTCAGGAACATAACTCGTTCATAAGTAGAGGAGCACCTGTAACTTATATTACTTAGGATATTAAAGTCTAACCTAGTAAAAGTGTTTTCTCTAATACAGAGCAAAAGATTAAAAATTACAATACAGTGCAAAACTGTACTCTAATGTGGCTTATAGATAAAGAAAATATAACATAAAACTATAAAATAAAACAAATGTAGAGCATGGGTGTGTATGTTAGGAGGCAGTAGTAAGTTATGACTGCGCTAACCCCCCCCCCGGTGTGATGTCACAGCATACACACACACACATCTTGGAGTCAGCTGGTTGAATGCCCAGCTGAACAGTGTGGCGTCACCCAGAGGATGTTTTTTGAGTGTGGAAGGAGCTATTTTTGTACATAAAATATGTACTAATGTATTTTTTAATATGCTAGTATCAATTTTATTGTTTATCAAATAAATTTTGTAAACATAGCAGTTACAGCACCACTAGGTGACAGACACACTAATGAATGACTTCGGTTGCAATTAGATTGTTGGACTACCAGGTAAATTAGAATTTTTACTGAATGGGACCAAAGGAAATAAAGTTCAGATACCTGGAAGATTCAGATAAGAGGAATTGCACTGTAAATAAAATAAAATCTACAACATTGGACTTCCTGTAAAAGTGGAGACATCCTGCACACAGTGTGTGTTGTGTTGGGTGTTACTGGGTGGAGTGAGAGGGGGAGGATGGTGTGGTACACATGAGAGAAATGACTAACTGCAGAATGTGTGCAGGAGATGCATTAGTGGATCGCTAGATTTACGCTCACTACTGCGCATCTGCCAACATTTGGTCACAAAATTTCCAACAGCCTCGCAGATGGCTGAATTTTGATTGCAAATCTTAAAAAATAAGTGCTATTAATAATTTTACCTGAATAAATTAATTCGCAAATATGGAGTTCACATATACTGTATGGAGAAATAAGTATAGCATACTTTTGTTTATTTAAAATATACTGTATTGAACATTGGTGTTTCCATTAACAAATACAGCTCTGTGTCTGTCTGTGTGACATGTATACTGTAGTTTTGACTCTCGGAAAACTTTCCCAGTATGCTACAGTATTCGGAAACATTCCAGGGATGAGGAAATTTGTCTCTATACCCGGAACTGATCTGCTGGAAGATTATGAAAAGTGGTACCATACAGTAACTATTTTCATTCATTTATCCTCATTAAGATAATATCAGAGCAGGACAAAGGTCCTGGTATCAATCAGGTTCAGCAGTCTTAGGAATGCAATACAGTACTTTACTTTTACCAACACAGTATTTCTCCTGACCCCAGATACATACTGCAGTCAAGGGAAGGGAACCAGATTTGACTTCCCATGAGATTTCACAAATGAGAACAAAAAAGATGTGATATGAAATGGATTAATTTGGTTTAGTTAGGAGTGATCAGTATTACAAAAAGCCTCATCACCATCAGAAAAAAGGCCCTTATTAATAAAACCATTCCTTTTGATTTTATTTAATATTTTAATTCAATGATGGTACAATCAAACTACAGTACCTGTATTTCTACAAATGTTGCAAAAATTTCTTTAGGGCATAAACAGTGTGAAGACAGTGAGTGCTAGTGCCCAAAGTAGGTGACTAATACTGACCTTGATGTCCAGCCAGTTGTACCCAGGGATATTTGTGTTTCTTGTACGTCTGGATGAAGGGTGTCCACTGAACGATGTTTCGCACCTTACGCCAGTTGGACGGCTGAAATGTAAAACTTGAGGTCATTATCACTCATCAAAACTTCTTATGGGTCATTCATTAAATTGGATTAAGAATTCTATAAATTTTACCTTATAATTTCTAACAAACTGTTTTGATACCACTATTGAACATAAAAAAATTCTACAGTATATACAGTATAAAACACATCTATCACATACAGTATAAATATAGGTGCTCCCCTACTAATGAACATTCGACTTACGAACTTTCGGAGATACAAACATCATCATTGAGGGAGGTTACCTACCAGCAGGTGTTTAATGTGGATGAGACTAGATTATACTGAAGAAAATTCTAGATAAAACATACATTACCTAAGAGGAGAAGTGTGAGCCAGGTTTTAAGGCTGTATTGTACGGTATAGCTGTACTAAACATCCAATTTCTTTTTTTACAATATGTTCGGTATCTACAAGAGTAAAGTTGGACTTACAAACAATTGGATGTATGAGCAAGCTTCAGGAATGTAACTCATTCGTAAGTATGTAGTTGGTAGTAGGCAGCTACCAAACAGGGAGGTACTACCGCGTGGGAAGATATTGGAAGCATAATGTATGCCTAATGGTAGACCCTGCAGCCAGCCATATGGCATCAAAAAAATTGTGTCCAAGTCCCAGGTTGCTGATCTGACTTTCAGCCTCATTTACACACAATTGTAGGGTTTCAATTGTTTCTCTTACCAATGACAACACAACATACATACTGTATACTGTATTGTTTCTCACTCTTGATTTTTTTTTTATTTCTTTATGGTTCTTTATTATTAATATTATTATAATTGCAGTGTTGTTATTATTATTATTATTATTATTTCATTATTTTTTTTATTTTTTTTTTAATTTTACTTACCTGAATTATTATTATTATTATTATTATCATTATTATTATTACGTTTTCGCCCCCCAGGCCCTGATGTGGGTCAGTGACCTGTGCCCTGGTGAGGTATATAAAAAAAAAAAAAGTAGAGGGGCACCTGTACATTACCCCTTTGCAATGTTAGCTAAAAAGTTCTTAAAAAAATCTGGTGTTTACTCAGCTGAGCTGAATCATGAACCACTCTGCAGCAACAGTACAGCATATCCTGCAATTTGTGAATCCATCCAAGCAACAAGACTTTACCACAGTACAGTATATACTGTACTGTACTGTACTGTACTGTACTGTACTGTTAAGACGAAGAGTGAGGAGAGATATGATAGAAGTATTCAAGTGGGTGAAAGGAATCAATAAAGGTGATATAGATAAAGTTCTTATAATACCCGAGCAGGATAGGACTCGGAACAACGGATTCAAGTTGGATAAGTTTAGGTTTAGGAGGGAGATAGGAAGGAACTGGTTTACAAATAGGGTGGTGGACGAGTGGAACAAGCTTAGCAACTTTGTAGTAAGTGCTGGAACGCTGGAAAGTTCAAAGGGAGGCTGGATAGATTCATGGACGATAGAGAGTGGTAGTAACTCTCGACAGGAGCTGTCATGCACAGACCAACCGGCCTATTGCAGACTCCTTATGTTCTTATACAGTACTGTATATACTGTACTGTACAGTATTTTGAATATTCCACTCGTAAGGCCAATATTTCTTAAACATTTCAATTTAAACAAAAGTAAATTGTAGTGTAGGCTCCAAGTACTGGATGTGTAGACTGTGTTAGTGCAGGTTGTGTGCAGCCTGCAATGGTCTGTCCTTCCCTTACCCCTCAGCCACATGTTCCACACACATCTATTAACAGCTGTGTAGATGTAGACCTTCCCCACCTTCAAGAGCAATTTTAAAATGTAACAACACCTGTTTCACAACTCTTAAGAAGTTAGCATGTGAATATTGTACACTGTACTGTACAGTATGTATTACAACTCCAATAGCCAGTCATAAATTACCAGCAGTCCCCCACTTAAAATGTTACCAGCCAGTTTTGAAATGCATACAGGCCAGCAAAACACATACTGCACTTTGCAATTTTGTGAGAATTTCCAGGTGTGGAAAGATCCCTCCAATGTGGGAGCAGTTGAGATAACCAATGAGTAGGCAGAAGTTTAGCTACCACTTGTAAAAAGAAATAAGTATAGCATCGTAGACCAATCACAGGTCATTTGTAGACCTGATGTGAGCAGAGAGTGAGATTTTGAGACCAGAGTGTCTGGGGATCTGTACAAGAGGCTTACAATTAGAAGGTCCCCTACCACCCCCATCCTCTGTCAGTTAGGAATACTTTCGTGTGATGAGTTGTGATAATATTCAGTACAGTATGTTTAATTTTTGTTTCAAATATTAATAATATGTTCTTGCCCTAATCATGTTTAGTTATCTCCTTTTTTCTTTGCGAAACTGAATTTGAAAAATAAAATATAAATAAATAAAAATAACGAATAAAATGAAGCTTGACAACTTCAGAAAGAACTTTGGCTAATATTCTGCAAACACCAGCAAATGAACCTAAATCACATGCTACAGCTTGTGGAATACAGTACAATAATTACAGAACCCAAAAGATAAGTATAATGGCCAGATTAGGTTAGTTTTAATTTTAATCAAAAATTTTTCCCTCTTCTTCATAGTCCTGGTGGGGTACCAAACTATTCACATACAATTTTACTTCCATTAGTGACGACAGTGATCATACTGCACTGTATTCTAAATGCTCATCATTGGACACGTGTTATTAGCGGCCACCTCTCGCCTTCACTCTCCACCTTTTCCAACACTGCTGTCTCCCTCTCTCACACCCCACCACTGAGTCACTGATGTAAATTCATATTTGCTTCATTTTCTGTTTATTTGGTGAGATTCCAGAAAAAACTAATGAAAAATTTATACAAAATCCTACTGTAACAAAAGGATGATAAAATGCATAAGTAGAGATAACGAAAATAACTGCAATAATTTTTTTTACATGGGACAAATTTTCAATCCAGCAATCTTTTGGTACAGGTTACCTAACAGTGGCAAGGAGGGTGAAATATAACTTAGGTACAGTAGCTAAAAAAGAAAGGATCTGACAGGGTGGGTCCGATGACTTCCGAAATTATCGTACAACTTGTGATGTCTCGGGAGGGTTGGTATGAGTGTCATCACCCACTACCACTCGGTATCCAACACAGAGGACGAGTTGACATATAGGAATAAAATAAACGTTTAAGTGATTATCATCACAGAGTATAAGGAAACAACACGCATATCCCAATACATGTACAGCAACCCAAAAAAGTCCTGTTGCGAACCACGATTCAGACTCGTGAACCCGAAGCAGTAGACACTGATACATTATTCTGTCCATAAATGCTTCGGATTCAAGACTCTGAATCTCGGGGTTCATGGTTCGCGACAGGACTTTTTTGGGTGACTGTACCTATCGTCCGTGGTTTCATATTGTTTCACACAGAGTACCGTATGCACAAATACTTTTTTTAGCTACTGTACATTACAGTTTTCTTGAAAGCCATTTTTAGAATGAATAAATGTACAGTATAGTGAATAACATAACATATGGGAAAAAAGGGGTTCAGTTCCCCACCGAGAAAAAAAAAGTGTGCAGTGATATCTCTGTTAGCCGGAACAATTGGTGCAAAGCTCTTTAGGCGTATATTTTTTTATATTTTAAACTTACGGACTCGCATCCTTAATCAGCATGTAAAGTAATACCTTTGTATGAAATTTGAACAAAATCCAAGAGCTAAAAACCAAGGTATTATGTAAGGTACATTTTTGATATCAAATGACATTTAAAAAATTAAAGAATTAAAGTGGAAACTAATGTGTTTATATTGTAAAGATAGTCTTTATTTGTATTTTTTAATATATGTTAAAGTGATTTAAAAATGCATAATTGACTTTGTAAATACTGTACAGTACTTTAAATATGTTAATTTCACTTCAATAATTACTAATTTCTTTTAATTGTGAAAACGCATCTTTAATCAGCCTGTAGAGTACTACCTTTGTATAAAATTTAAACAAAATTCATTTTATGACCCCAAGTGCCGAAAACCAAGTATGATTTTTGAAAGAAAAAACGATCTTTTTAGAGTAAAAGGAAACGTGATTTTATAGTACAGATAGTCTACATTCTTTAATACAGTGTATATAAAAGTGATTTAAAACATACTGGGGCAGCAGGGCTGGTAAAAACCGCTGGTTAAAAAAATAAAAAAATAAATAAAAAAATAAAACCCATGAAACATTTTGTTAATGCTATAGTTTGTTTTATTAAGTTATAAGTATTAAGCCCTTTAAATAACTTTTTAATGCGCTAATAACCACAAACATTACATTCAGGATGATTTAGCAATCATTTATACTCTTTTCCATCTCAAGAAGAAATCACTAAAAAGACTAAATTTGAAAAAACACAAGCACTGGTCTGTCACTCAGACTCATCCTACATGCTTAAAGGCAAAAACTAAGTTTATCTTAATGCATGGAAAATACTATTCTTATTTTACAGTTGAAAGTTTTAAAGAATTAACTTACGGTAATTACAGTTAGAGAGAGAGAGAGAGAGATGGCCAGTGGCAACCTGGCTCCCCAGGACTTGTATAATACATGATGGCTCAGAACCAGTCACCAGTTATACTGAGCAGTGACAATTTGGCTCCCTTACAATCGGGATTTGAGCTGTGTGCAGCCCTGTAAGAAAGTTTATTATCACCACTTTCACCAGTGTATCTATGTCTATACTGAAAAACCAAAGAGACATAACGCATCCCTGTCTAACACCCACATTTATTTAAAATACTTCAATTTTTTCCCTGATGTTCTCTTACTGCATTTAAAAGCCTTCCTCCCACCCAATACACTTGTAATGCCCCCCACCCTATCAGATGCCTTCCCAAATCTACTATAAATCATTAAAACCATCTATAATATACAATGACCTGCCCTGTCCACTTTAGAAAAATGCACTATCGTTACTAATGTTCATCAAATAAGTATTAGGTTTACAGATTTATTTATTCAGACCTTGACCCAAGACAACACTGGAATTTTAGTAGAGCGGAGGTTTTCTCGCCCATACCATTCTCTTCACTAGTAGGAGATGCCGAGACCATAGAAAACCTATTTTCGCAACCATGGCGCCTAATTAACGTTACATCACGTCACTGTTGGCAAGAACTGTATTTGTTCAAGAATGTATCTACCTGTTCCAGTGATAGTCACCAGGGCTGTGGAGTCGGAGTCGGAGAATTTGACTTATTAAGGTCAGGTCAGTGGGTATCGAACTCAAACTCCGACTGAAGCTATTCTGTACAGAATAAATATATATGAATAGAACATATTCATTGCGAGTGATTCCACTGATCCCACTAATTTTCTTAAAATTTATTAAAAGAATTTATTTCCATTTTATAAGCATTATTATGGAATTATTATGAGCTGATATAGCACTATAATTTGGACGATAGTCTCTTCTTTTTACCATTTCAAATTTTGAATTATATCAAATTTTGTTCGTTAGAAAAACTGCACAGAGGCTCTCAGCTACAAAACAATTAGCTACAACCTGTTTTGGTGAGATTAAAGGCAAATTGAATTTAATAACTTAATCATGTAAGGTTTATCATTTTCCTTAATAAAGGTGTCATTTCTTTAATGTACATAAATATATAACTACTTTAAAAGGTGTAGGATCATCATTTTAGATCACATCAGATTATGAGCTTAAACAAAATTCATATGCTGAGATCGAACTTTTAGATATACATGTAAATGGTGTTTTCTAGTTAATATCTTGAATTCTTAATAAATTTATTTTTCTTTTGATTGAAACTTTGAAAGTCAAGCCTATCATCTTTTTGTAGTTCTTAAATATCGTCCAGATCATTACTAAAGCTGTAGCAGTATAGCCACGGTGTTTTACTTTTTACCTATGCAGGTTACAACATACAAATTACAATTAGGATGGTAGAAATAGTTGTTACAAATAGGCCAAGGAGTCGGAGTCGGAAGCATAAAAATTTGAGGAGTCGGAGTCGAAGGTTTTGTCTTCGACTCCACAGCCCTGGTACCTATAGTGAAATTTTGAACAAAATCCATTTTTTGGCCGAAAATGACAACAATTGTAAGTCTATTGCCTTAAAGGATTTTTGGCCAAAAATACTTTTTCTCTCTGAACTAAAATTTAATGTGCCTAACTATTTAAGTACATCCAGAATAATACACAAGCACCAATAAATGACCTCGAAAACCCATAAGTGGCGAGTAATTAGCATTGTAAAAGTAATTAAAATATTCTAAAATTCATTTGAACATTTTCTAAAAGCCATTTGAACAAGTTATAATCAAGATATCAAATTTTGGTTAACAGATCCTTAAGCAGCACATTCAGGAGTACCTATACTGAAATTTTGAACAAAATCCATTTTTTGGCCGAAATGACGAAAATTGTAAGTCTAAAGCCTTAAAGGATTTTTGGCCAAAATACTTTTTCTCTCTGAACTAAAATTTAATGTACCTAACTATTTAAGTACATCCAGAATAATACACAAGCACCAAGAAATGTCCTCGAAAACCCATAAGTAGCGAGTAATTAGCATGGCAAAAGTAATTAAAATATTCTAAAAATCATTTGAACATTTTCTAAAAGCCATTTGAACAAGTTATAATCAAGATATCAAATTTTGGTTAACAGATCCTTAAGCAGCACATTCAGGAGTACCTATACTGAAATTTTGAACAAAATCCATTTTTTGGCCGAAAATGACAAAATTTGTAAGTGTAAAGCCTTAAAGGATTTTTGGCTAAAAATACTTTTTCTCTCTGAACTAAAATTTAATGTGCCTAACTATTTAAGTACATACAGAAGAATACACAAGCACCAAGAAATGACCTTGAAAACCCATAAGTGGCGAGTAATTAGCATTGCAAAAGTAATTAAAATGTTCTAAAAATCATTTGAACATTTTCTAAAAGCCATTTGAACAAGTTATAATCAAGATATCAAATTTTGGTTAACAGATCCTTAAGCAGCACATTCAGGAGTACCTATACTGAAATTTTGAACAAAATCCATTTTTTGGCCGAAATGACGAAAATTGTAAGTCTATAGCCTTAAAGGATTTTTGGCCAAAAATACGTTTTCTCTCTGAACTAAAATTTAATGTGCCTAACTATTTAAGCACATCCAGAATAATACACAAGCACCAGAAATGACCTCGAAAACCCATAAGTGGCGAGTAATTAGCATTGCAAAAGTAATTAAAATATTCTAAAAATCATTTGAACATTTTCTAAAAGCCATTTGAACAAGTTATAATCAAGATATCAAATTTTGGTTATCAGATCCTACAGCATATCCAGGAGTACCCATACTGAAAATTTTGAACAAAATCCATTTTTTTGGCCGAAAATGACAAAAATTGTAAGTCTAAAAGCCTTAAAAGGATTTGGCCAAAAATACGTTTTCTCTGAACTAAAAATTTAATGTGCCTAACTATTTAAGTACATCCAGAATAATACACAAGCACCAAGAAATGACCTCGAAAAACCCATAAGTGGCGAGTAATTAGCATTGCAAAAGTAATTAAAATATTCTAAAATCATTTGAACATTTTCTAAAAGCCATTTGAACAAGTTATAATCAAGATATCAAATTCTCTTGGTTAACAGATCCTTAAGCAGCACTATCTAGGAGTAACACCTATAATTGTATTTTGAACAAAATCCATTTCTTCCTGAAATGACAAAAATTGTAAGTCTAAAGCCTTAAGCGATTTTTGGCCAAAATGTTTTCTCTGAATCAAAAATTTAATGTGCCTAACTATTTAAGTACATCCAGAATAATACACAAGCACCAAGAAAATGACTCGAAAACCCATAAGTGGCGAGTAATTAGCATTGCAAAAGTAATTAAAATATTCTAAAAATCATTTGAACATTTCTAAAAGCCATTTGAACAAGTTATAATCAAGATATCAAATTTTAGTTAACAGATCCTTAAGCAGCACATTCAGGAGTACCTATACTGAAATTTTGAACAAAATCCATTTGTGGACGAAATGCCAAAAATTGTAAGGCTTACCCCTTACAGAATTTTTGGCCAAAATACTTTTTCTCTCTGAACTAAAATTTAATGTGCCTAACTATTTAAGTACATCCAGAATAATACACAAGCACCAAGAAATGACCCGAAAACCCAAGTAGCGAGTAATTAGGTATTGCAAAAGTAATTAAAAATATTCTAAAAATCATTTTGTGAACATTTTCTAAAAGCCATCTGAACAAGTTATAATCAAGATATCAAATTTTGGTTAACAGATCCTTAAGCAGCACATTCAGGAGTACTTAAACTGAAATTTTTGAACAAAATCCATTTTTTGCCGAAAATGACAAAATTGTAAGTCTAAAGCCTAAAGGATTTTTGGCCAAAAATAATGCTTTTCTCTGAATCTAAAATTTAATGCCTAACTATTAAGTACATCCAGAATAATACACAAGCACCAAGCAAATGACCTCGAAAACCCATAAGTGGCGAGTAATTAGCATTGTAAAAGTAATTAAAATATTCTAAAAATAATTTGAACATTTTCTAAAAGCCATTTGAACAAGTTATAATCAAGATATCAAATTTTGGTTAACAGATCCTTAAGCAGCACATTCAGGAGTACCTATACTGAAATTTAGAACAAAATCCATTTTTTGGCCGAAATGACAAAAATTGTAAGTCTTAAAGGATTTTTGGCCAAAAATACTTTTTCTTTCTGAACTAAAATTTAATGTGCCTAACTATTTAAGTACATCCAGAATAATACACAAGCACCAAGAACACCGGTTCCATAAGTGGCGAGTAATTAGCATTGCAAAGTAATTAAAATATCTCTAAAATCATTTGAACATTTTCAGAAGCCATTTGAACAAGTTATAATCAAGATATCAAATTTTGCAACAGATCCTTACAGCACATTCAGGAGCACCTATACCAGTTCTGAACAAAATCCATTTTTTTGGGCCGAAATGATTTGAAAATTGTAAGTCTAAAGCCCAAGGATTTTAAATAAAAATACGTTTTCTCCGAACTAAAATTAATGTGCCTAACTATTTAAGTACATCCAGAATAATACACAAGCACCAAGAAATGACCTCGAAAACCCATAAGTGGCGAGTACTACATTGCAAAAGTAATTAAAATATTCTAAAAATCATTTGAACATTTTTCGTGCTCATTTGAACAAGTTATAATCAAGATATCAAATTTTGCTAACAGATCCTTACAGCACATTCAGGAGTACCTATACTGAAATTTTGAACAAAATCCATTTTTTGGCCGAAAATGACAAAAATTGTAAGTCTAAAAGCCTTAAAGGATTTTTGGCCAAAAATATTTTTTCTCTCTGAACTAAAATTTAATGTGCCTAACTATTTAAGTACATCCAGAATAATACATAAGCACCAAGAAATGACCTCGAAAACCCATAAGTGGCGAGTAATTAGCATTGCAAAAGTAATTAAAATATTCTAAAAAACATTTGAACATTTTCTAAAAGCCATTTGAACAAGTTATAATCAAGATATCAAATTTTGGTTAACAGATCCTTAAGCAGCACATTCAGGAGTACCTATCAGGGCTGTGGAGTCGGAGTCGGAGTCGGAGGAAATTTCGGCTTGTGGAGTCGGAGTCGGTAAAATTGTCCAGACTCCGACTCCGACTCAAGCTATTCTGTTCCTAAGAACAAATATATGAACTCAGGCATATTCATTGCAGTGATTCCACTGATCCCACTAATTTTCTTAAATTATTAAAATAATTTATTTCCATTTTATAAGCATTATTATGAATTTATTGTAGCAGGCACAGTATAGCACTATAATTTTGGACGATAGTCTCTTCTTTACCATTTGAAATTTTGAATTATATCAAATTTTGTTTCGTTGAAAACTGCACAGAGGCTCTCAGCTACAAAACAATTAGCTACAACCTGTTTTTGGTGAGATTAAGGCAAATTTAATTTAATAACTTAATCATGTAAGGTTTATCCATTTTCCTTAATAAGGTATTTATTTCTTTAATGTACATAAATATATAACTTTACTTTAAAAGGAATTGTAGGATCATCATTTAGATCCACATCAGATTATGAGCTTAAACAAAATTCATATGCTGAGATCGAACTTTTAGATATACATGTAAATGGTGTTTTCTAGTTAATATCTTGAATTTTTAATAAATTTATTTTTCTTTTGATTGAAACTTTGAAAGTCAAGCCTATCATCTTTTTGTAGTTCTTAAATATCGTCCAGATCATTAATAAAGCTGTAGCAGTATAGCCACGGTGTTTTACGTTTTACCTATGCAGGTTACAACATACAAATTACAATTAGGATGGTAGAAATAGTTGTTACAAATAGGCCAAGGAGTCGGAGTCGGAAGCATAAAAATTTGAGGAGTCGGAGTCGAAGGTTTTGTCTTCGACTCCACAGCCCTGATAGTCACGTCTGGTATTCAATGAGCTCGCTCACACTCGGTGCCGTCACAGTGCTCTCTGGCAGATGGTCCCCCAAAAATATTGCACTGACAGTTTTCTGAAATTGTGGCTTCTTCAACATCAAGCTGTGATGTGACCCTTCGTGGGGCGGGCATCCGTGAGCTCCGGGTATGAACACTCGACTTAGCAATATTCCTTGAGGCGTTTATAAACTTCTTTTTAAAATAGTCATATACTGTAATATAGAGCTAGGCAATTGCAGGCGTTCTAGTCTCTATGGGTACCCGAGTGCCGTAGCGCAGCCTTTCGCATATCTCGGGGATAATAATCGAAAAGACATTTAATTTAAACGCAGTACTGTACTGTACGAGACTTAGCAGATGCTAATGACCAGAGGCAGGAGCGGATCCAGGAATATCAAAAGGAGGGTACATGGCGAGCAGAGTGAGCCATCCCAGCTGGGGGGTTTGAAATCTGACCAATAACATGGGCCATGTGCAGTTGATATTAGAAGATAGTCTGAGGTCAATTGTAATTAATTTTTACTATGAAAAAACGCCCGGGTACAATACTGCATTAAAGAAAAAGTATTTTTCCGATGAAAAAAAAGAGGGGGGGGGGGCAGGATCCCCTTGGATCCGCCCCTGCATAGGGAGGTTTGGAAATATTTGTCGATACACATCAATCATTAAGCCAATCGTAAAATATTATATTTACAAGGTTCCAATTAATAATAATGAATCTTCACACTAAGAGTGTTATGTGATTTATTAAAATGTCTTTTAAAAGCATTTATAATAAGCTTTGATCTGCTTCCAAACAAATTACCAGTGAGGAAACATAAGTTAATATGGAGGTAAAGACCATTTTAAAGGTTTGCTTCTAAGAGTTCTAAATTATGACCAATTCTAAAACTTCCACGATAAGAAGGTAAAAATTTAATCTTTGCATCCTGTGCAAGGCGAAGCGCAGAAGCGTTTACAGCGCCCAACAGGAAAGCATGAGAGACAAGTGCAGTTACTTCACAGAGGACTTCCGAATGTGTGAAAATTAAAACCCATTATAAACAATCACCGGAGTAGCTGAATAACTTGACTGTAGTTGGGGTGTGGCACCAACTCCCTCCCACTAGTAAATGTTTAAGCAAAAACAAGTCACTTCTTATATACTGTATATTTTGTGACGTATTCTTATAAACATGTCATCGATCACTTGGTCTAAATATGGCTATAACAATGTGAGGCCTGATAACCTAAGCATATGTAGATAAAACACTTTACAATACCTAGAATTACGCCATAAAAACACTGAAGCTGATCCTTCAGTAAAGATAACAGTGAAAACCGAGTAAGATTTGCAGTCTGAGCGTGAGATAAAGCTCAAATAATTGACTTATGAAGGATGTGTGACTTAACATACTGTACACGGTACAATGATATTAAACAGGAGCCTTTTCAAGGCAGACGAGCCTGGTGGTTGAGGAACTATTCTTAATTATTAATGAGATGGTAAAATTCATAGCGTTGTGCAAGCACTCTCTCAAACATGAAGTAATGTGTCAAAGATGCTCCATATTCCTGGTAGAGTTTATAAGTAAATAATACTTAAAAGTATTTTATATTCCAAGTGAAAGTTTATTAATGTTGTGTTAATGCTAAATGAATTTATCAAGTTTAGGTATATTGTAGAATAAATGTAATTATTACATTCTCATTTTTGGATTTCATGGTTGTCCTTTAACGTAAGTCAATCACTTGAGTGAATTCTTTCATCTTCAGTTACGAAGAAAATTCAACACACGAACCTTTGGGCAGCTAAACATAACCATGTGGGCTTTTTGATGTTTTAAGGCCTAGGGTTTACTTTATTTATTCCGTTATATTGCTTATTTATTTATTTACTCATCTTAATACTTTTATTTTACATTCTAAAGCTGAATTTTTTTATTTAATCTCATTTACTAGATTCCCAGTATTTGTTTTACCATCGACATATGTATTAATCTGCTTTTATTCTTCTTAGTTTGTTTAATGACTACTTTTTCATGTAATTGATTTCTACTTTACCAACTGAGAAAAATCGGAGTAAACTGGTTCACTGTTGTATCGATGACAACAGGGAACTAGTCTAGGGGAGACGTTGGTGGAAGTTGAAGCTGGGCCTCACTCCCTCCTTAGGATAGTTGTGTGTGGCTCTCCACAGTCATGTGATACCCGGAACCTGTTCTATGTCGTAGCTATACAACCCCCCCTATCCTAACACCTCCCCTCAGCTTGATACAGTGGTCCAATTTTATTACACAATGCACCAGTTGGGGCAGGCTAAACAGTGCACAGATAAAAAAATCTTTTACGCTCACTTTCCACCGTAACAAGCGAGGTACCACAGGGCAGTGTATTGGGTCCGCTGTTTGTTTGTTTCATAAATGACATGCCTGACGTTGTACACTCCTCCATACAAATGTTTGAGGACGATGTCAAGTTATTTAGGGAAATTAAGAACCAAACCGACTGTGAAGAGCTGCAGAAAGATCTCTGTTAGCTTCAAGAATGGTCGCAGAAGTGACTGCTAAGATTCAATGTCACGAAGGAGGCGTAACATATGTCCCAACGGGACGAAGAAACTGCATTAATAGAAATTGAATGCGAAAAGGACCTGGGTGTGTATGTTGACAATGAACGGTAGTTCTCAGGCCATTGTGAGAAGAAAGTGAATCAAGCAACTAAATTATTAGGTCTTATAAGAAGGCCCGTCCCTCGTAACGATCTTCAAGAGAGGGGTGCTTCCCCGTCTGGAGCACTATCACCCCGTTTGGTCCCCGAGATATGCTTGGGACTGCCAGTTGATTGAAAATGTCCAAAGTAGGGCTACCAGACTGGTGCCTGCACTTCGGCACCTCAGTTATCCAGAGAGATTAGAGCGCCTGCAATTGCCTAGCTTATACTACAAACGTGCAACGGGAGACCTAATTGAGGTGTACAAACATCTCATAGAGCACTACTCAGTCGAGTGTCCATACCTGGAGCTGGCGGACGTCCGCCCGCACAAGGGGTCACAGCTCAAGGTTGAAGAAGCCGCAAGTCCAGAAAACTGTGAGGGTAGACTTTTTCGGAGTGAGAATTGTGAACTCTTGGAACAACCTGCCAGAGTATTGTGATGGCACCGAATGTGAGCTGTTTCAAGACCAGACTTGACCAGCACTGGAGCAGGTTCAGATACATCCAGGAGCCAGTGCAAGTACAGTACTTGCTAACAATGCTTAACTTGAGAGGTTTACAGTAAGTACAGTATAGAGTTTCGGACAGGTGAACAGCAATAATAATAAATTCAGGTGTGTTTGAGTACAGCATTCACATGGACGTGAAAACAACTAGCTGCTGTTTACGTAAATGTAGAGAAATGTGTGCTTTCTCAACTTGTCATAGATAAAACCAATCACCATCTCCAGAATTGTCACAGAGGCCTCAATACACACCAAACTAGCACTCTCCACTATCACTTATCATTACACCTATGTAAACAAACTTGACCGATCAAAGGGTGCCTGCAATTTTACTTTAAGTGTTAAGCTGTCAAGGTGTCAAGCGCCAATCTTATCCCCATCACTTAACACTACTTCCTGCCACTATAACAGGGATTTTTTTTTTGTCTGTGTGTAAGTAATGACAGGAGATACAGAAAGGAAAATGCCACTCAAACACTGATAAATAATTATTGAAGGAATTAACAAGGGGGGATTATAAGACTAGTGGACAGCATACAGTTGACCAGAACAGTCAACAACAGAACACAAAGATAACCGATTATAGATTGCTGAATGTTTGGTTAGGTTAGCGTCTGTTAACTATTGTTTTTAACTGCTGTAAGGGATTTGAGAGACTAAGACTTCAACTTCACTCAGGAGCAGTCGATTGGGTAAACGAGTTTTTCTCTCTCTCCTGTAATGGAACTGTGCTGTACTTCCTAGCCTTATATATCACACTAGCTGAGGCACCAGGTGTTGCCCGGGTTTGTTTTTGAGGGGCTGCAGCTCATACAGTATGTGTCTTGACTAAACAATCCTCTACACAACACCCACTATACTTTCTACACTAAGCTATCTACACCACATCCACACTTTCTACATTACATCTCCTACACTACATCCACTACGCTATCATCTACACTGCATCCACTTCACTATCCTTAACTAAAATTAAGTGCATATACCTCCCAAAAAATCAGTCCTCTCGTTTAAAAATTTATCAAACACAGTTCTAGGTTAATGACTGATCGTGCCCAGCGTCCCCCCCCCCCTTTTAATTTATGTATTTTTAATAAGGGGTGTTCCACCTCTACGACTAGGGGCAACCACCAAAATTCTACCTTCAGGGCTCTTCTGGGATACACTTGCAGCTCAATGCCAAATTTCAGCTCTCTATCTTCAAAACTGCAGCTGGAAATAACGAACAGATACACAGACATACATACACTGTCATATAATATAAAAAATATCAAGTGAGACAAAATAATTTCCGGTGATATATGAAGATATATGAAAATTCATGCGCTTCATAAAAAGGCAGCACGTAGAGGTGAGGCAGTAGTAAGGGAGACAGTGAGCACAGGAGAGACAATGCGAGACATTGTTACAGAATAGGCACAAGTACAAGAGGTAGTAAATACGATAAAGGAAGCAGGTACAGCAGAGATAGTGCGAAAATGGCCGACAGCAGGAGAGGTGCAGCAGATACAGTTCGAGTAAAGTAAGTACAGCGAGGAAACTCATGGGAAGCGAGAAAAATCACAGGAATGTGAATAAAGCAGGATATTCACAAGAACGTCAGGTACAAAAAAGGATGAGAGCGGTTACACATGGAGTGTGCATAATGTAGACAAGATAACACAAACAATATACATGAGAGGAGGGAGCAGACCTTGGGTTCCCTGACGGGTATCTCGTAAGCCTCGTCAGCGGAGAGATCGTCGTGGTGGGCGGTATCATACTCTGTTGGGAGAGGCAGGAGGAGCCTCCTGGTGTAGGACTCGTAGCCGGGGGAGAGGTTAAGGGGGCTCGTCACCAGGCTCTTGATGTTGACCAGCGCCTCTTGTAGCGGGATTGGTGTGCCCCCGGCACTGCACACCCGGATGGCTAAGGGCTTCGTTGACGTCTCCGCCGTCCCCTTCTGTGAGGCGGACATCTTAACACCGATTTCTATATAGATTCCTGGTGGACCTGTGGTCGTGGGCCTGTTTCTGAGGTGACACTAAGGATAGCTCAGCACAGGGAGGCAAACAAAGGTTCCGGTACTTGGAGAAACACTGTTCATGGCACTCTTAAGTGGCAATAAAGGAACAGAGGGACACTATCCGCTGGTTGCTCAGTCACTAACAGCTTGGTATGATATAAACATACAGGTACGACACTCGTTTTATATCCCGCCCTACCCTTGTATCTTATCACGCTTATCACAAGTGTTGGACGCCTTTGGTAGCGGCCCACGCCACTAGCTTTGTTTCCAGTCAACACTCGCCATATCCTACACAATATTCACTTATATTGTTGTTCAGTTCCTTCACACTTTGTCTTTATCTTGTCAACACTTTAGAAAACTCGAGATTCTGAAATCAAATCATTAGTCTTAAGTCATCGACTCCATTTTGTATTTATATTCAGAAAACATCCCTACGGAATTTATTATAAATCCAAAATGAGTTGAAATATAATTGACCATTTCAGTTAAAAACAGACACAGAAGTACAGGTATTGTGCAAATCTAAGTGTAACCCAAAGTGCAGTTGTTTGTAACGGTTATCATTTCCTCTTCGTGGGAAGTTGCACATCACATTACGTCGAATCCTGATGCAATACACATGTCTTATCGGTAACTGCTAAACATGACGTTGCTGATAATGTGACGACAGCACTGCATGAGTACACCATTAACTTCATTAATTTCCTGTGTGTGTGTGTGTGTGTGTGTGTGCTTGCTTACAAAAAGAATAAACCTAAGGCGTGGACAGAAGTAAGAGCACTAATCATAAGCAAAGTCAATAATAATACTCCATGTATTTATTAGAAATGAGGTTGTGATCCAGCATGTTCCCGTAAACTTATTCCATCAATAAGCGGCAGCACAAAATTCAGCAACGACCAGCAGACCCCCTCCCTCCCCCCCTCTTTGCCAGACACATACTCGTACAAGGAAACATTGGCCATATAACTCAATAATAAAATAGGGGGGATGGGGGGTTACTGAACTCGTCCCAAGGGCCCAAACAAAGCAAAATTGAGCCGAAAAGTGAGAGTAGAGTTCGATTTGTTGTCTAGATATCGCGTTCACAATTCTCAAAGCAGACGAACATATAGGATTTCCTTTCTACTGCACGACAGGGAATAACACCTAAAATATTTACATGGGAGGTGTCCAGTTAAGCCTTGATAAACGACCTACTTAATCTTACAAATGCCTGTAAATAGTTAGTTATGAACCAATAAAGAATATATTTACTGCACAACGATCCGCGCCCTCCGATAAACAATGCATATCTGTTAACCTCGGACTAGTTTGAATCGATTTAACTTCCACATTGGGGATCTGCCATTACCACGCGTTATCACCTTCATATTGCCCTCATTCATCAGTTTCATTGCGTATTTTCAGAAGTTAGATTTACATGTTCTTGTCTTATTTAGGTATGTATATTCAGGATCATCTTTCAATGATTTTGTAATATTCTGTAGGACAACAAGTTTTTCCTCCCACCACCTCAAATCCCACTAGGATACTGCTGCGAATAACGTAAACTAAACTTGCTATTTGTCTATTTCTAAACAGAACGCTCTACCAGAACCACCATTAATTCTGAACATTAAAATATACATATTTCATGGTAAGATTATCGTTTCGGTCATGTAGCGAATTTTAGGAATTTAAGTTTTGGAATCAGTAGTTAAGATAATTCTAAGACACTTTCTTCTATAGCATTTCCGTCGGAAATTTATATTTTTCCGAGTATTTTAATCGATAAAATTACCAACAATATTACTTGTTTAAAGTGGGTAGGGTTTTAAAGTAGAGGGAAAATGTGAGGTAAAAAAAAAACGGATTTGCCGGAAATCCAGCAAAAATCGAAATATCACACTCATGACAAATATATGTGGAATAATCCACTTAAATAAAGTCACTTAATTATAAGAACACTCCATCTCTGACAACACTCAATGCAGAATTCGTAAGTTTAACCTGTAATATTTGGTTATTTGATCGCTTGCATGAAATATGAAAGGTACACAAACAAATCATTAATTGGAGTGGAATATTTACTGGAATTTGTTCCTAAAAGTTTAATTATTTACCTATTATAATAGTACACAAGTGATCGTGGGCCCTTCGTGCCCGGTGAAAGTTTGAACGCCATCAGACTGATAGTGTACAGTGAATGAGGGTGCGCCAAGTCCGTAGACTTGCATCGTTTTCCAGCGTAATTAAAATGGTTAATTAATGCCTTCCTAAAGAAACCATCGACATGGGACCAGGTTTGTTCCACTCTACGAATTTTTTGCGATTTTTCCACCAAGTTTGATGAAAAACGATTGTGCCGTTTCGGCTGCCCAGAACAGACAGACAGACAGACAGACACACGGCTATTCCTATAGTATATTAGATCATTAACTTATGGTAAGATTGCTGAAGAAAAAAATTAAGTTGAACTGAATTCACATAAAACTCCAGGTTTATTTGTAAAATTCCATGACTTTTCCAGGTTTTCCAATCCCAAATAAAATTCCCTGCCTTTTCCAGACCAGTAGACACCCTGTAACAGCTCTGCCCTAACTCTCCTTCCTGTGACGCCATCTATCGTTACTCATTAGGCACAACTACCACACAGTTACAGGAGGAAAAGTAGTGATTGGGTCTTGGTACTTCTATTACCAAATATTGTCTTTTCACAGTAAGTTACACATCTCGACAAAGTAAGAAATTTTGGAGGATATCAAGAGAGAAAAAACACTTAACTGACTATTACAGCTTAGCGGATACCAATTTTCACAAAGGACATGTGAAACGGAGAATGACTATTTACACGAAACCTCCCTCCCGATGCGACTATACGAGTCATACACAGCGAATGACACGCATCACTCAGAGAATTAAAATACGCTGAATCCTCATGGAAGGATAAAGACAAAACGAACCAAGAAAAAGTTCCAAACAATGACACATCACTATAGTCTGATATTTCCGTTCCTGACGTTTTACACTCACTAAGCTTGGGTACGTTACGCTGAGGGGTGTATCTAAGCTTGGGTACGTTACGCTGGGGGGTTTATCTAAGCTTGGGTACGTTACGCTGGGGGGTGTATCTAAGCTTGGGTACCGAAGTTTTGGGCCTAACCTAGCATATTTTGACAACCTTCCAGAAAGTTATCTCATTATTCGAGTGCAACCCTTAGTAAACGTCGGGCTTGTATTCTGGTGGCTACAGATATGAGTGCTGATACCCCGAAGTAGGAGTGGTTACGGTATATAACGTCCTGCTTATGGAGGTGCACGTATGGGGCCAGGAAGTGTGTCATATATATATATATATATATATATATATATATATATATATATATATATATATATATATATATATATATATATATATATATATATATATATATATATATATACAGTATATAGTATACTGATTGATTGGCGGACTGAACCCGTTGTAGAAACAAACATGAACGAATGGCAGCGGATCCACCTTGATTGCGTGAAGACGAGGGTGAAGGAAGGGAGAGCAGGGAGTTGCTACGGTTATGTTAGCCTTGACATGACAAAGGGAGGTAAGTGACAGGCTATTGTTTTTGAGCAGTGGCCCATAAAAGGATCTCTTCTTTTTGCCGTAGAATTATTGGTGGCCAAACAACTCGTGTTACCAAAGGCTTCAGTCAGGTCACGTAACTTGCTGCCTTCCCTTCCACTCCCTGCTTTAATTTGCCCTAACAGAGCATCTGTCAGTGTGGTTACACACATGTGCGGGTGACTACACATACATGTGTGGGTGACTCCACACACATGCGCGGGTGACTACACACACATGCGCGGGTGACTACAGACACGTGCGGGTGGCTATACACATGTGGATGCAGCTACGGACTGTGGGTGAGGACACGGGCAACAGAATGCATGTTCGGACATGTGGGTGTGGCTGTGGTCGTGTTGGTCTGAATACAAGCGCCACAAACAGCATTGAGCAACGAGTGTTAAGCCGCTTGTGACTTACTGAGAACCTCATAATCTACACATTTATTGCACCTGGTAAAAAAAATTATCGCTATTCATAGACTTGTTAACCTCGGTCGTTACACCACCACCACCACTGCCTTACTGGTCTCAGGACACGTTGAACTTGTCCAATCATCTGAGCTTATGACGCTGTGTTACGACAAGTCCCATTCCTTTCTGACACACCAAGAATTATTTATCCCAGGCAGTGATAATGTCATATCTTTAATTAGTTTATTCCTGTCCGATTTACGAGGAAGTACTACTGGACGTCTTGGTTTGATCTTGAACGATGGTTTTCGTTAAACAAAACGTAAAATTTTTAAAAGTATAACGAAAAAAATTATCTAAACTAATCATTTATCTCAGGAAAATGACAAACTTAGAACCAAGGTAACAAAAACTAAATTATCCTGGTATCATTATGTTTGGTTGAGTCATGCCGTCAGAAGAACATTTTGGCTCACCATCGTACTGTACATCATCTTACTACATCAAATCTCAGAAGAGTCGACGGAGGGAACAAAAGTCATCTACTGAACTATACACTAATGGCCGAAATCCATTTAAGTGTTGATCGCCTGAAATCTGACAAATAACACAGATGGTGACAAATATATCAACAACGATAACTATTGGGTGGCCGATAACATTAAGGACCCATGACAGTATTAAGCCTTCGATAAACCTCCACAAATACTCTACACTTCATTATCAACTTTGTTACACGCAGGGAAGCGAGAGCATACACTTTTTCGTGACGATTTAACGTTATTGAGATAATTTTAGAAGTTTGCTCAGGAGTTGTCCACCGACTAGCCCACGTAGCACAAGGGCAGCCCACGTAGTACAAGGGCAGCCCACGTCCATAACACCCACGTTCCCCTAGAGGTTTGGTCTTGTGTTTTTAACTCCTGTCAAACATAATTGCTCTACTATTATTCAGGCCAACTATTTACAATGCAGAAAGGCCTAAGATGTTTTGAAAAGGCCTGGTGATTGGATAGTGAAATAACTGTAAATTTCGAGTGAACTCTCTCTCTTTATATATATATATATATATATATACTTGAAGCCGAGAGCCGCGGTTAATTTCCTAAGTGTTAATCCTGGTCATGGTATGAGTGAGGCGGTCCTTGCACGGTAACAACTATGTGTAAGGATATGGTATATAATCAGATATTGTATCCCGTCTTAATCATATAGAAATAAGTTAACTGTCCCATCTTAACTTCCCCTGATCTACATATAAACTAACTTTGAGTTCCGCCCCACACTTGATGGACAAGAATAAAATAAGAACATGCTCTTATTCCTCATGAAAACATAGCAATGAGTGAGTGAGTCTATTAACATTAATTTAATTAGTGATGATACACTTCAGTCACTAACAGCATTAAGTTAAGTAGGTAATTTAACATACGTCATACACCGTCGCAATAATTAAATCAATAATATACACCACCGTGGTGGTTCCTTTTGTTTCTGATACCAATGCAACGAGTTTCAGAGTCCATGACAGTTACCTTTACCTAAAGTTACAAGTAAATAACAAAAATAATTACCTGTATTTAGACGTGTTTCTTGGTATCATAATAAAGTTGTCTGTTTTTACACCAGTACTGTAGTCATCTACATCAACTCTGTCCGCCGCTTAGTACACATTACAGTTTACAATGGCAAATGTAACTTCTCAAAAGCAAAAATAAGACAAAGAAATAAATCATCCCCTTTCACAGCCTCTGATCTTTAATTTGTCCACACACATTCTATTCCCCGTGACCTTTCATCCCCGCCCGTCATGTAAATCAACCTCGTAAAATTTCCCATATGACCTTTACAAGAGGATATCAAACGGCGCCGTCTTCCCATGGTGGGCATTTCCCAAGGTACACACACAACAAGGTACAGCCCCTCCGTCGACGACAGCCTGGAGAACCACCAGCTGGTGCCGAACTGACGAAGCATATCAAAACAAGGAGATAATCAGCAGGGACCGGAAACCAACTGAGATAACGGGGTTGAGGGGATTGAATACTTTCATCGCGGTCTGTCTCCTCCGCGGGGTGCGTGGGGATACTGGCCCAAGATGCTGCTCAACACTGGCGGGTCACTCAATTCCTAATTTCCTGCTGAAACCTCATTAATTCTCACACATCATACCCAGCACCAGGCATTCCTAACACATCCAAAGAGATTATATTCTTAAGGGTTTAAGAAGTGGTGACAATTATACAGGTGTACAAAAAGTGTGTGAACACATCTTTAGTACTAATAGTATTCTCCAGTGATGGTTACCCAGCCTCTTCCTGGCGCGCCACACTTGTCACGTGTAACAATGGAGCCAAACTAAGTATAACTATAGCATTCTCTACCCCTTGGATTTGGTCAGGTTGAAATCTATAGGTTTGCTGGGGAGTCTACAATCATTTCCGAAATCCTAAAAGCCATGAAATATTGTGGTAACATTAAATAGCAAGCAACACTGCTGACCGTTATACCTGCACATGTGGCCACTGTTTATCTAATAGCGAAGTTGACATCTGTTACAGTTCTAGTGGGTGACATTCATAAAACTATTCAAATAATACAATTTGACGTTTTATTACACATCTATAATGATTCATGCAAACTCTGTATGACAACTCCTTAAAACTTTTTTTATTTATAACTCAATGCCGTAAAGGGTAAAAAAAAAAGCCACGAAAATAATAAATAACATAGATACAGGATGTTGGGTTAATATAAGACCACCAAAACATTACGGTATTCTTCCCCAGCCAGTCAGCCAGCAGCAGCCTGAAGAACGCCATCCACACCATTATACTCTACAAAATCTCGAGGTAGGTGAGTCATACAGTAGTGTCACGGGGAAAATTACTAACCTATTCTCCGCTCGGGTATGGACTATGGAGACCCTATAATTTCGGGGTATAGCGGTGCAAGTGAATAGGTTACGAAGGTAAGACTACTCTAAAACAGCCAATAAATCAGGGTAGTCGTCCCAGTCCTTCGTGATTACAAGTTTTACCCCAGTCGCTAGGGTTAACTCTACATGGTCTATCTCATTTCCTTGGAACTACTAATGCCACTCAAAATACATTGTCGAACTTTCATATTTTGCCGTACATAAACTTTTGGATGAACAAATATTGCTAAGGAATTTTACTAACGTGTCCTCAACAGAACTTTATTTACGCGTGATCCTGAACAGAACTTTATTAACGAGTGATCCTGAACAGAACTTTATCAACGAGTGCTCCTCCACAGAACTTTATCAACGAGTGCTCCTCCACAGAACTTTATCAACGAGTGCTCCTCCACAGAACTTTATCAACGAGTGCTCCTCCACAGAACTTTATCAACGTGTGCCCAACAGAACTTTCACATTTTATCACGTAATTTGGATGAACAGGTTTCACCAATACATTATAGTAGACACGTGTCTGGTGCAACACATAAGAGTTTTCTTCGATCTGTATAAACTATTGCAGAAAACTCTTAATTTCTAATAGTTGTTTTTAGGGTGTATGAAGTAGCGTACGACGGTGCGTGCTAGGTCTTACATGTTGAAGCAAAGAAAAATGGCACACAAAGATGAATCGTTTGGAGATTCTGCAATTATTGCCGATTGCAAGACCCGCTGTATCTCTTTATTTGGAGCCTCACAGGCAAACAAAAGCCTTAATTGAAAAATAACAAACAATAAATCATGATGACTGGGGGTACAAGTGAACAGATAGGGTGGTCGAGGTTGGCAACCCTGAACTGACTCGCGGGGGCCTCTTCTAGTGTTGCCAACGATTAGTCACTTAAGTTCGTATATAATAAAACAAATTATCAACACTCTCTACTAATAAGAATTGAGAAAATATATATTAAATATATATTCCAACACTGAGAATGAATGGCGCCGACCTTTCCCGCTAAACACCACAAAAACACGAGTAAAAAATTGAATGGAGAACTTTGGCACACCTGCAAGGCCCCGTGAGCATCAAGTTTTTATTAAACAACAATTTGTGGTGAATTCAAGCCGGTCAGGCTGTGGGCAGAGATCGAATGAGATCATATTTCGTTGAATGGGACCTCATCTACCACGACTGGGTACATTTATATCCGTTTATGCCAGATATACAATCACCAGGCGACTACCGTGTTTCCTTTGTCGGCGAGGAAATGTGTAGATTGTGACCGTATTTATGTTGATCCCTTTCACCCAGAGTTAGCGCTGTATCTCTCTTCGGTAGACCATACAGGCATGCTAAAATTCACGACCAGGATGCCTTATTTCCAACTTTTTTTTCTCTCTCTTTATCAGACGAACTGTTTATAAGGCTGTGTGGTTGACAAGTGTGATAAGTCAACGCAATAAATTAAAAGTACAGACATCTTTCGACTTTGATAATTGTCTACAAGAACGTTATAAATTATCAACTAACACGACACAAACAATAGTAGAAGTGTCTCTGATAATAATAAACCTTGCGTCGGCTATATGGAGAAGACTGTGAGAGCGGACTACCGTTACGCCCAGGAGTTTGAAGGTAGTCTGGGCAGTTCCTACCTCCACTTCCTACATAACCGCTCTAAAAGGAGACAAAAAGATGGTATCAAGGTAATTTCTATGCAACAGGGATACTCTCAGGGGAGTTCTGACTTGCATACGTGGGGAAGATTTCCTACGATGAAACAATGGGACATCATGGATTATAGTTACATAAAATAGTTATGTAATGACTATTGAGTTGGACCTATTTCTGAACACTGTTTAAGCATATTAAAACAATTCTAAGGTACCTAAGTTCTAAAAATTTCACACAGGAAGATTAGACCCAATTTGAAGCACATATTGACGTTTTATAGTTGAACAGAAAACTTGCCATTAACATTTGTTAACTCTTCCACGTCAACATTGAATCTCGTGCTGAGTAAATTGTATACGTACTATACTCACATGCCACTGATTATATTTTCACACGAGTTAAAGATAAGAAAATAAAACCTGTCTGGATGTATTCTAGCACCAGGCACAGGACCACGCACTAATAATGTTTCAAACTTTTATTCATTAATATCCTCATACCTATTAAAATTTTGTTTACAACAATTACGTCACGATTCAGTCTCGAACCAAATTTATACACGACCCTTAATGTTTATTTATCCTTGAGGCTCTCCTGATGTCTGTCTCCATATAGCCCAATGACTTTACACGGCAGGAAGTCCCACTCACCAGACCCTCCCCCTCAGAGAGGATGTGAAGGCTGCGTCACACTAACACTTTTTCAGTTATTTAATTGTTTTGATCTATTCTTAGTCTCTTGGCTGTTGGAATCTTTATCGTATAAAATATATAGGTCAAGGATGTGATTATTGTATAATACAATTCATGTTCTGAAGTTCATAAAGACAGCCAATGTAACTATATATTTTAAACTAAAGAAAATTGTGACACTAATGGGAATGATTTGTTTGTTCCCGATTTCACATCATTTTCAATCATTGTTGGAGAAACATTCCTGTCAACACTTTTAAAAACAAGATAGTGGTTCCGGATTATATACTATACGTCAGCAGCTGCAGCTCCTCTACACGATAATTAAATTGTTTGTTAGCATTCGTTAATATCAATCTGAATAAACAAAGGATGGAAAAATAAACACATGAATGAACCGTGAGAACTTGGCTACTTACTGTATTCAGAAATATTCCAATGTTAATGTACGAGATTCAGAAACGGCTTTTTGGTGCATATTAGAAAAAAAAGTGAATGTGGCGTGATATAAATGTAATCTGATGTTATGTAGTTCTCTCTTAAGGTAAATATATACAGTACACTCTCTTTCAGTTGTTGGGTGCAGGATAGCAATTTTTAATGTCTTGGAGAGTTAATTTTCTGTAGGAGAGAAAAAAAATTATGCATCGTACACAAAAACAAAAACTTCCATACAATTTTCCCGGAAGACACAAAGGTTAGAGTAGTCGAGGACTTAAGGGAGGGTAAATTGGGCTCCAGTTAATGGTGGCTTAAAAATTTGCCTTTTTTTTTCCAGGGTCAAGGGGTAAATATGGGTTTTAATTATCGCGAGTGTTTGGAAGCGTCAACAGTCAAGCGAGTGTTGGTTCACAATCTTCAGTGAAGGTTATCTTGTCCAGATACATTTACGCATTACGATAAAATTGGGAGATTTAAATTAATAAACTGACCATGGACCTCACCGTCCAAGAGAGTTCGAAAAAGTTAATTGCACAAGATTCATAAAATAAAATTTTTGTCTTTTATTAACAAATTACAGATTCATTCATAATACGGCCATCAACTTAAGTTTTTATCATGGTATCTCCTGTACTGTGCCCCTTGTTGTACCGTTGCTAGCTAACACTTACAGGTAACAGCATCTTGGTGTTCTTTGTTATGACTTGTGTTTGCCGTAGTGTTAATATAATGTGTGTAATATTTTTCATCCATTTCTAAGAAAATATAAATGCATTGATTCAAACCTCTTAGGGGCCCTAAACAACTCTTCCCCAGAACCTCAAGAACCCTTGAACCACCGCTGCCCAGACCCCAAGAACCCAGTAAATGCCCGCCTGCTGCTTGGTCGCAACACCTTACAGCCGTGTTAACAATACGCCATTGATGATCCAGTGAGTGCATACTCTTGTCCTAGAAAGTCTGCTAACCACACCTACCTGTAAGCCGTGTAACGGCGACAGGTTCTAAACAGACCGATGTGTCTCCTGTATTACAAGGGATTGTGTGATGTAGCTATTATACAGTATTGTATCTTTCAACAGCCTTGTGGTCTGAACTCTACTCGACCCTGTACTTTAATTCTCATCAAGAAATGTTTAAAATTATCATTGTTATTATCACAAAGGGAGAGCACCGCGCCAGCGTTACCAAGGCACAGGGGCTGTGACTTGCTTACCAAACATTCATCCTCGAAACGCTAGTATAAACACGCCAACAGGATTATATAAAAAGGAAAATTATCTGGTCAGAGAGGATTAAACAACTGTATAATCACCAGATCAACGAGATAGGCATGTATTGAAGTACCACACACACTTCGTGTTTTCTTGTGGTTATCAGTATATATTTCTAATCAAACATCCAACTTCATATACATAAGGCATAGTGTCTGTTTTGGGTCTCTTCGATAGGCATGGCTACAACTTTGAAGATGGAGCTGAAATTTAAAAGTACCGAGAGCTGTAAATGCTTTACGCAGCTCAAACAACTACAGAAGACAAAATTAACATAAGCGAGATAATAATAGATACACAGAAGTAGGTGACTGAGAGCTGCCCATCCAGTAAGCAGCTACCAAACAGGGAGGTACTACCGCCTGGGAAGATATTGGAAGCATAATGTGTTGTCTAATGGTAGACCCTGCTGCCATATGGCATCACAAAAATTGTGACCAAGTCTCAGGTTGCTGATCTGACTTTCTGCCTCATTTACACACAATTGCAGGGTCTCAATTGTTTCTCTTACTATTGACAACACAACATACATATATTGTTCCTCACTATTGATTTTTTTTTAATTTTTGCATTTCTTTATGGTTCTTTATTATTATTATTATTATTATTATTATTATTATTATTATTATTATTATTATTATTATTATTATTATTATTATTATTATTATAATAATAATAATTATTATTATTACATTTTCGCCCCCCAGGCCCCCATGTGGGTCAGTGACCTGTGCCCGGGTGGGCTAATCCCCGAAACAAAAAATTATAACGACAACATTATGGGAATCAACGCGAAAATGTGCTTAAAAGCTGAAGGCATTTGGAGGACATATAAATCTGTTGTGAATATAACGAGAAAACGTTATGACTAAAGTTACTGATGATTTTTGCAATTTCATAGAATAGAGGAACTATTATGAATAAAGGAACTAGTATTAATATCAATATACAATATATTTACACGCTAAATAAAATGAGTTCGCTTCAACTCTAAACTCGTGATATACTGTACCTCAAAACAGCTTCAATCCCTTGGTTAAAATAGATGATCTTACCTAATTACAATCTTCCAAACCCAAGGGAAGACCTGTGACTTTTACTTTCATGACAACGTGAGCACCCCGAAGACTTAGGTTTAGACGTTGGACATGTCACGGATGGATACGAGGCGCAATTTTCCTTATTAGCAATCCGGCGAACTCCTAAGAGGATAGAATGTAAATAAACCCTCTTGCCAACCCGCTCATCTAAGAAACACCGGAATGTAAAATTCAACTCTAAATACACACACCTACTCAAGGGTAAAAAGAAGGAAGAATAAACGACTCAGAATGGGACTAAGAACGGAGAATAAAGGATAAGGAAGAATAACAATGAATAGCGGATGAATGGTGAAGAGGATAGAGAAGAAAGCTAGGAGAGGAGATCCGGTTTTGGTCCTGGGCATGTAATGGTGAGGCGCGTTACAGCCCTCCCAATATAACAGGCATTAAGACAACCTTCACACGAACCACCACACCGCCTTATCCACCACCGGCCACACTCGCTAAAACTATATAATAGAAAATTTGGATAGAAGTTTCACTTTCCTTAACTTCATCGGTCTTAAATAACTCGTAAACAAACTGTCTTGTAAATAATTGTTTGCTTTTCATGAACCATTATTTCACACGGCGATGTTTCAGTACTTCAGTCACTTTGCGCCAAGTTTAAACGTTTGTGCATATTATAATACCAAAGTTAAACGAGGAGAAAGCAAGAAAAACACCATCCTTAAAAGTGATGACAATTTGCTAATACCTTTAAGAGCTTCAAACAACTTACAACTTAATGGATGTCAGCACACAGATATCAGCTGTGAGTAAACACGTTGCCTCATCCTGTCATCCTAACGGTTTTGGAAATCACTTAACATGGGTGAAAGCCAAAGGGAATATTTACCGTCTTTGTTTATTTCTCCTTGGTGACCTTTACTTGTCGGTTACGTTGGGTACAAGTGAAAGGAAAAAAAGGAAGGAAGAATGAGAGACGGTGAACATTCTTATGCGCGTCAGTTGTATCGTTTGTCACTGATACGGTTTACGTGTATCGGTGCATGTGGTGTATATGTGGACGAGACATGTCATGCCTTCAGTTACCCGATAAAATATTAAAACAACATCGATGATTCACCAATTGCCACCGTGCAGTGAAGTTCAGTGATTCACCTTGCTGGACCTTGGGGCCAATAAACAACATGTGTATATATATTCGGTTCCACTTGCATCAGTAAAATATTCACTATAAAAAAGAGCGGCAATAAAAAATTAAACGCGGCGTGGTGAAGTGGTGTACTGTATATAAAGTGCACTATTCTCAGCTCGAGAGGCCATTAGGCGGCTGGTCGCTCTAGGCCAGGTTGGTATCTCGGCACCAGACCAGTTACTAGGCTCGACTCCCACCAGCAGCTGACGGCATGATGTATTGTGGCTAACTCGTGGCCCTATTAACACCTACAGATCAAATAATGGCTGAGTCTAGATACACGAAGTCTTTCTTGCAGTGATTCACACAACAGATGTATTCAGAACACGACAGGCAATCAATTTCAAATAAGAACTTATGAGCCACAACACAAGTGAACAATGGAGAACATTTGGAGGATCAAACTGATTAATCCATTATGTTATGAGGGATGTGTAGTCTTTCACTCCACCATCCACCTGCATGTCGTATCTATAGGTCATGTCCTTAATGCTTGGTGACTCCGTGGAATGTTCTCTCACAACGAACCAGATTTTATCCACCACTTAAGTGTACATTCTGGAAAATAACTTTCAAATTGTAAAACCAAGTGGGGTTTTACACTCACTTGCATAAACCGTTGTATCTGAAGTATGTGAGGTTGAGTCTGGTGTACATAGTTTTATTAGCATTAATCTTGAGTGCTGGACCAGAAATGTTTTTTACGTGCAGGTCCTAAATGACTTGGAGAAATGAAAGACCTTACATAAAAAAAAACTAGAAATAAACTATACTGAACCTTCAATTTGTATAAGTGGCTGATTGGATCAAGCCAAGTGAACATTGTAATTTAACCACGTGAACGCCGGTTAATGTGCACGCGGAATAGTGTGAACTCCAAATATACAGTGAACGCCAAATATACTGTAGTGTGAACGCAGAGTTAAACTTTAAGGAAGCATCAATTTAAGTTACACGTCAGGGAAGTCGTCCATTCCTCCTCTCCCACAATGTTTACACCAGCGACAAGAACAATTTAACAATAAGTGTTTATAGTATTATCATATCAACTGGCAACAGGAATGTTCATGGCAGCTACAGAATCCTTAGTCATTGTAATACCAGAAGTTGTTGAAGTACGTTAATATACATCATCTTGTAGAAGGAATATTATCTGAACCTCTGTGGCGTATGAATCGTGCTAACATTATGGACGACCCATCAACCCCGAAATTAATGAAATACCTCTAAGACCTGCAGCTACCACAGTGAATAAATGGAAGTCAGTGAACTAATCATTTCGTTCATGTGCTGTAATTGTGAGAGCGACGTACCACAATGATTAAACAATAACAAATGTCTGAGTAAAAGATGATTGTTATAAAAGGAATGAGCTGTACATATTTAAGGGTAATAACCTAAGAGTAATTCATATAATTCAACAATCTTGGAATACGTAACTCACCCATGTAGAGCAACACGTTGACTAACAGATGTCAATTTATCATATTAGACGCAAGTCATACTGGAAGGTAAGTGGCGGAGAGCTTAAACTTTGTAAATTGTCTTACGACTCTTACAGGTTTAGTTTGATGTGACGGTGTGCCTGTAAACTTAAAATTATCAGATTTATTAAGGATCTGAGGTGATGCTTGAGCAGGTACCAGTTTTGCATGTGCCCGGTGATTAACGATGGTGAAGCCACCAGTTTCTGGCAACGTGGAGAAAGACCAAACTGTTGCTAATTAGAAATACTAATTTCATCCTCAATGTACAGTCACTCATAAAAGTTCGTGGGGGTCCGTGTGTGTGGGCCAGTCCAGTCCCCACCTCTTTCTGGACGGCGAGTCTGTGTATAGCGATGTGACAACGCACACACGCAAACACCCAGCAGAACTGTCTTTTATGTAATCAGGTCCGACCTGTCGTCCAGAAAGGGGTGGGGATGGGATTCACCCACACACACGGAGACACCCACGAACTTTTATGAGTGACTTACATTCTTACAAATACTAGATGAGAATTTTCAAATCCACAACATACCTATCTGTAATCACAGGAGGGAAAAGCTATACTTAATTTTGATTGAAAAGGCGCAGCTGTTATGCCTTAGCCACAGCGGTAAGTTCGTCGCCACTCGCCATTCGGCATCAGCAGCCAACATACATAAGGTACTAAAGATTCCCATAACAAAACCTAACACGCCAACACTAGTCTCTTGCTATAGTGGCTTCAATAGCCAGGGTCTATTATCAACCCTAAACAACAACATTATACAATATTATTGTATAATGGCCGGCAGAATATTGCTATCATCTTCAACACGACTGAAATACCTATGTAAAATCAGCCTTTACTCTGCAGTAAACACTGATACCTGGTTCACATATCTCTGAGAGGTCGCGGGTCATCGGTTGTAACAAGGTAAACAACAAACTAACCACCTGCGGGATGGCTGCCCGGGCTATAATCCGACACGCAAGCTCAGTGCCTCAACCATGTCCCTCTGACCATCCCAGACTCTGCACTACTGCCAACCCATGAAAATTTACTGTTACTCGATATATGTCAATATAATAACTGTGAATGGCTTCGATGATACAGAAACCTTATCTTAAAACACAAGAAAATCTTATACTGTACACACACATTCAAATGAACAGGTGACTGACTCCGCTCCTACAACCCGCACGATCGAACAGATAAAAAAAGTGCACAACTTAAGCCTGTTCGAACCAACTGCATTTGTACTGGTTAACGACAGAGTTGACTATCCTTCTTATAAGTTAACATCCACCAACCTTCTCATCAGTTACTGTAAACCACATCACCCCCAAAAATCAAGTTTTTAGGGGAAACGGTAGTTAATAGTCCTGTATTGGTATCTGTCAAGCAACACTCAGTGCTTATAATCCTTAAACTGCTTTAGTTAAGAGTTGTTGGCCACTGAGAATTAGTAAGTCTCACATTTACAGGTCACAACAACGTTCTAAGCTACCATGTACCGTACTACCAAAACGTTCACATGGAAAGCATATTCATAAAAAAAGGCAGATCATTTACATGTGACTGAGCCCAGAGTACACGAGACTAACTATATTCATTTACAAGTCAATTATTTTACAGGAGGACTCCAATTACTATTTACCTGTCATTAATTTTACAAACTAACCACTGCCTATGCAAATAAGTTAATCATCCGCATGTTTCACACACTGGGAACAGCTGTGGAGTTACATCAGTTTCTTGCAGCACATCGTTGACCACTACACCACAAATTCCTGCCTCTGAATTTCCACCCTCAAAAGCACATTACCTTATACTATGAAATTTAAAGCCCCCCTTTTTTTTCTTAGAAATGAGTGCAAGTATACAGTGTCGACTTTGGAAGTGTAATTAATCTTAAGGTGTACAGTATGTGTCATGATCAGTTGTTGGCCCTACACCGTGTTCTCTATTCTGTGATAATTAGGCGCTTCTGCGAAGATACTAGTGATATATATTTTTTTGTTAGTTACGTTTCTTTGGTACTAATATGATTAAATAAGAAGTCAATAAAATTATATTATCATGCAGGCATAATCTTTAATACATTTGTTCAACACTGACAACAACATAGTAAACGATTGTGGTAGTCAAAACTTATTGCATGAAACAGCTACCTTAAGAAAATCTCTTACTGGATGACAAAAATAGATAATTAAAAAATAATTTGATAGTCATAAAATTAGTTTAATATACCTTGGTCAGAGATTTTAGAGGTCTTATGAGTCAAGCCTAATATGGTCCTCATACCAAGCACAGCCGGTGGTGCCATTTAAAAGTCAAATATCCTAAATGTTTCCGTGTTAGGTACGTGACCAGCATCCTGGAATCGGATTTTCTTTGTTTATTCTCTTAATTTGATATAACTGTAATAAGGCTAAATGGCCCAGGGCGGAATACTTCACATATAGAGCTGAAACCAACCTTACACACGCACACACACTGTTTTTTCGCAACTAATTGTCCATATCATTGTATGTTATTCAGTAACATACAATTAAATATCTTAAAGCTATTCCTTATTCAACACTTGAATTATCCACCCAATATGAACATGCTAATATATATATACGCAGTTAACAACGAGAGGTAATTTTTGGGTCTTCAGGATAGCTGGGGAATAAAAATAATGATGTTCGGCACCGCAGGGAAACGCTACAAAATGCACCAATCTTAATTCGGATTTGCCAAACATGGGAGCCGGCAATGTGAGCTCTGAGCCCGTGTGTGTGGCATTATCTATGCTTCACACTGGCAATGGTGTGTGTCTGGTCGCCGTACCTCCTATAACTCGCCAGATGACTATCGGTGCATAACATTAAGGATGTTTATGGTGGACCGAAGGTGACTAACCCAACGCGCGCACCAGCCTAGTCTTACCACCACTTCATCAGGGAAACATGACAACTATCACCCTCCCTTTCTCTCCCGTCTTTGTTTAATAGGAGTTTTCTTTAACCACCAGAAGGTTAACGTACAATTCAGGGGCTCCCTTTTATAACGGGTACAGTGGTTGGCGTGTTTGGTGAGACGTGGCACCACTGTTTGTTTACATCGTAGTAAAACTAACAATGGGCAGAACAAAACTACCCTCACTATAGTAACCAGACCAAGGATGCTAAATAAGCAGTCCTTTATCTGTGAATGCCCGCATTTCCTGCGTGGTAAAAGTTTTAAAATAGATGACCAAGAGAACGTCACTGGTTCCTGTATATTGTCCGGCGGTGCCACATCATCTCACAAAACAGGTCAGCCAGTGTACCCATAATAAATTGAGGGAACTGTACGTGTCTTTTAAGTTATATGACATGAAAAATAATTAATACTTCGCCTAAAGACTTACCTGTCGATGGCCGTAGTAAATCCAACGACATCTAACGTGACTGAGTGTATAAAAACTCCAAAACTGTCACTACTCCCTGTCCATGTTAACTCCCTCACAACTCCTCCGTTATGGACACCTGTCTCTCAGCCCGCTTGCTTCCACCCTTCCCCACCCACCCGCCGTCTCTCACCACCCTCGATCACCTGCCACAGGACCCGCACCTTCACTCTTGTGATTTATCAAGCTTTTATGAATGATTTAACCGCGGAACCGGTCCGAGTAAGGGCTGTCGGCTGTCATGGCTGTCAGACATGTATTAAATCGAGTATTGCAGCTGTCGGTCTCAGGGTCAGACCAGCCTGGGTAACCTCTGATGTACACATTCCCCTCCTAACACCCAGTAAAGGTCTTCTTCATTATCATGTACACCACTACAAGGTTCTCTTATCATCACATTTGAATAACATTGATAAAAGAACCACAACACCCACACATGGACCAATACTCATCCCACTGTAATAATAATAATAATAATAATAATAATAATAATAATAATAATAATAATAATAATAATAATAATAGGTCATAAATACTAGAGTTAAATATTCATCGATTTCCATAATTGCTGGAGGTAAAGAGAAGGGTTGAGAGGGCCGGTGGGGTTAATAGGATAGGACGAGGGGAGGAGCACAGGAAGATGGTGCAGCAGAGGCAGTGGGTGTGGGCCAGGGAGGCAGTGGGTGTGGGCCAGGGAGGCAGTGGGTGTGGACCAGGGAGGCAGTGGGTGTGGGCCAGGGAGGCAGTGGGTGTGGACCAGGGAGGCAGTGGGGGTGTGGGGCCAGGGAGGCAGTGGGGCCAGGAGGCAGTGGTGTGGCCAGGGAGGCAGGGTGGGGCCAGGGACAGGTGGGTGTGGACCAGGGAGGCAGTGGGTGGGGCCAGGAGCAGGTGTGGGCCAGGAGGCAGTGGGCCAGGAGGCAGGGTGGGGCCAGGAGGCAGGGTGGGCCAGGAGGCAGTGGGTGTGGGACCAGGGGAGGCAGTGGGTGGCCAGGAGGCAGGGGTGGGGCCAGAGGCAGGGACCAGGCAGGGCCAGGAGGCAGGGGTGGCCAGGAGGCAGGTGGGGCCAGGAGGTGCACCAGGAGGCAGGGTGGAGGCAGTGGCAAGCTGTAGGATGATCAGGGGAGGCAGTGGGGCCAGGAGGGTAGGGGGGACCAGAGGCAGGGTGGGGCCAGGGAGCAAGTAGCAGGCAGAGCCAGGGAGGCAGTGGGTGGGGCCAGGGAGCAGGTGTGGGACCAGGGAGGCAGGGGCCAGGAGGGCCAGGGAGGCAGATAGGGTGGCCAGAGGCCAGGGAGGCAGGAGGGTGGGGCCAGGAGGCAGGGCAAACAAAAGTAGGAGGGTGGCAAGCAGGAGTGTGGAGGGACCAGGGAGGCAGGGTAGGAGTGGGACCAGGAGGCAGGCCAGAGGCAGTGGAATAGGAGGCAGGCGCAGCAGGAGGCAGTGGGGCCAGGAGGCAGGGGCCAGACAGGGGGCCAGGGAGGCAGGTGGGACCAGGCAGAGTTGGGGCCAGGGAGGCAGGGTGACCTGGGGAGGCAGGGTCAGGAGGCAGGATGGATCACAGGAGGCAGGGTGACCACAGGAGGCAGTGGTGACCAGGAGGCAGTGTGGGCCAGGAGTGGTGGACCAGGGAGGCAGTGGGTCCAGGGAGGCAGTGAACCAGGAGGCAGTGTGTGTGGACCAGGCAGTCACAACCAGAGGATCAGGGACAAAGACACTCTTAAAGATGACCCCACCTCCACCTCTGGTCCACCCCGTCCTCCTCACCTCCAATCCCTCACCCTCACCCTCCCCACCCCACCACCCCCACACCCATCCTCTTCACCCTCCATCACCCCACCTCCGTCCTCCTCACCCCACCCACCCATCCCTCCTCACCTCCGTCCACCACCCACCTCCACACTCCCCTCTCTCACCCTCCACCACCCCAATCACCATAACCACATCATCAGTCACTACCACCATCACAACACAACCACTACCATCACCATAACTACCATATCCATGCCGCTTCATCCCTTGGGGTGATATTTACCTGCCCACTCACCATACCACTCAATAATTATCATGGACCCAGCCACATCACCTTGGCACTTAACACAACATTCATCCCTCGTGCCACTTATGTACCCCCATCACACCACTTAACACATCATTAACCATTCACCAATACACCACTTACCACCATACTGACAACTTGCTGTCCTATGTAGGAAATATATTATGACCTCAATGGCTCGTAGCTTGGTATTGAGATTAGAGATGTATTACCATGGGCGAAATTAAATAAAAGTACCACAGTATGAAGCTTGGAGTAATGTAAACTGAAGTAAGACTAATATTCATGCATCTTAACTCCCTCTTCTATCACCTCACTATTTGTCATTGTACTTGTCACTCACTCACTCACTCACTTACTCACTCACTCACTCACTCACTCACTCTACTCGCCCACGCCACTACCCATTACCAAGAGTAGAAAGAAGCAAAAAAGCCCTGAAGTAAATCATGCCAGTGGCCTCTATCCTCTAAATAAAATGTATTGATTACTTTTCTGGTATGGTTCTTCATTTACTACTACTACTACTAAGTGTAACATTTCATCATACTCAAAAAACAAAATCTTTCAATTCGGTGATGACCAAACCATGAATGACTAAATGAATAAAGAAAATATAAATACAGACGTAAATTAAAGATAGCCGCCCGGTAGAAACTGTTGGATGTCAGAATGAAATTAAAGATGGCCGCCAGGTAGAAACTCTTGGCTGTCAGTATTAAATTAAAAATGGCGGCCAGGTAGAAAGTCTTAGATGAAAGAATGAAATTAAAGATGGCCACCAGGTAGAAACTCTAGGCTGTCAGTATTAAATTAAAAATGGCCGCCAGGTAGAAACTCTTAGATGTCAGAATGAAATTAAAGATGGCCGCCAGGTAGAAACTCTAGGCTGTCAGTATTAAATTAAAAATGGCCGCCAGGTAGAAACTCTTAGATGTCAGAATGAAATTAAAGATGGCCGCCAGGTAGAAAAACTTGGATGTCAGAATGAACGACCATTTTTGTTTCAGGCATCACTGGGCAGGGGGAGAGGAACGAAGCATTGCAGGACACGTTACACACACACACACCCTCTATCAGCCTCCAAAGGTTTCACAGATCAAGTGATAAGTGGCGCACACGTTAACAACCATCGCTACCACCACGATGACGACATGCATAAGACCAGCGAACGATGATTATGATGATAAGGGCAAGGAGATAAAGATAACATTTAAGGCACAAGATGACGATGATAACGATGACATTAAGACATGGAGAATAACAATGGTGGTGATGATGATGATAAGGTGAGATGAAAGACGACTTGAATAATGATAAGCTAGACGACGACGATGATGATGATGATAAGGTGAGATGAAAGACGACTTGGATGATGATAAGCTAGACGACGACGATGATGATGATGATAAGGTGAGATGAAAGACGACTTGGATGATGATAAGCTAGACGACGACGATGATGATGATGATAAGGTGAGATGAAAGACGACTTGGATAATGATAAGCTAGACGACGACGATGATGTTGATGATAAGGTGAGATGAAAGACGACTTGGATGATGATAAGCTAGACGACGACGATGATGATGATGATAAGGTGAGATGAAAGACGACTTGGATGATGATGATAGGCTAGACGACGATGATGATGATGATAAGGTGAGATGAAAGACGACTTGGATGATGATGATAGGCTAGACGACGACGATGATGATGATGATAAGGTGAGATGAAAGACGACTTGGATGATGATGATAGGCTAGACGACGACGATGATGAAGGTAAACGGGCAACACAATGATGAAGATGTGGACATGATAATGACAGTGACAATGAAATAGGACAAAAGTGACAACAAATAACAAATACAACAAAAACAACAATTACGAATATGAAAAAAAAACGGCGATAAAGATGAAAAAAAAAGACTGACAAAGATTATAACAGATTTAATAAGATAAGACTTGTATGATGGCGGCAGCTGAGAGAGAGAGACAAATGAAGGCTGTGTGAATCAAGCCTTGCCTAGTGTGTTATTGTGTTTATGATTTCTGTGTGAGTGCTGGAAGAGAACCACACACACACACACACACACAAAACACACACACACACACACACACACACACACACACACACACACACACACACAAAGGATGATGAATTACCCCACAGATAGTGATGAATGGCGGCAGAGAGAGGTGAAACAAAAAGACAAATGGATAAACGCGATAGGATGATGAAACGAGGTCAGGAGGGAGGCTGGTCAGGGAGGGAACCTGTCTAGTCACCACTCAACACCCATCCCACTCACCTACACCCTCCCCCATCCTCTCACTCTCTCAAACGCACAACAACAGCAATACCCCTCACACACACCATTCAATATTCATCCCACTCACATACACCCCCCCTCTCAGACATACAAACACACACACCACTCAACAACAACCCCCCCTCTCAGACATACAAACACACACACCACTCAACAACAACCCCCCCTCTCAGACATACAAACACACACACACCACTCAACAACAACCCCCCCTCTCCCCACACACACTAATTTTACACTATATCCGGTAATACTCTTACACCACTTAACATTATTAAAATAAATAAATAAACCAAGTAAGATCCACAAGTACTCCACCATTTATATTTCTTTGGCCTTTGATTTAGTGTAACAATAATAATAATAATTAAAGGTGTGTGTGTAAAGTGGTCTTGCACAGAGTAGTCGAGTGTAGTGTTACGGAGGTGGGAGGAGGTAAAATACAGTACATTGTGGGTAAAGATAGGAGAGAGGGAAGTAGTACAGTATGGGGGAGGGAGGGATTGTTGATACTAGAGGGTGCACCATGAGGGAGAGAGAGAGAGGGAGGGAGGGCAGGCAGGAGATAGGCAACAGTGGAGGCTTGTGTACCCAGCACCAACACCCCTTCTCTCACCACTACACAACTCAAACCCATGTCATTTTTGTCTTTCTTTCTCATTTTCTCTCAATCTCTCTCTCATATTTCACCTGAGATCTAAAGATAGGGTATTCGGTATCCGTGCACTCAGAGGAGCTAAAAAGCCCTGAAGTAAATCATGCCAGTGGCCTCTATCCTCTAAATAAAATGTATTGATTACTTTTCTGGTATGGTTCTTCATTTACTACTACTACTACTAAGTGTAACATTTCATCATACTCAAAAAACAAAATCTTTCAATTCGGTGATGACCAAACCATGAATGACTAAATGAATAAAGAAAATATAAATACAGACGTAAATTAAAGATAGCCGCCCGGTAGAAACTGTTGGATGTCAGAATGAAATTAAAGATGGCCGCCAGGTAGAAACTCTTGGCTGTCAGTATTAAATTAAAAATGGCGGCCAGGTAGAAAGTCTTAGATGAAAGAATGAAATTAAAGATGGCCACCAGGTAGAAACTCTAGGCTGTCAGTATTAAATTAAAAATGGCCGCCAGGTAGAAACTCTTAGATGTCAGAATGAAATTAAAGATGGCCGCCAGGTAGAAACTCTAGGCTGTCAGTATTAAATTAAAAATGGCCGCCAGGTAGAAACTCTTAGATGTCAGAATGAAATTAAAGATGGCCGCCAGGTAGAAAAACTTGGATGTCAGAATGAACGACCATTTTTGTTTCAGGCATCACTGGGCAGGGGGAGAGGAACGAAGCACTGCAGGACACGTTACACACACACACACCCTCTATCAGCCTCCAAAGGTTTCACAGATCAAGTGATAAGTGGCGCACACGTTAACAACCATCGCTACCACCACGATGACGACATGCATAAGACCAGCGAACGATGATTATGATGATAAGGGCAAGGAGATAAAGATAACATTTAAGGCACAAGATGACGATGATAACGATGACATTAAGACATGGAGAATAACAATGGTGGTGATGATGATGATGATGATAAGGTGAGATGAAAGACGACTTGGATGATGATAAGCTAGACGACGACGATGATGATGATGATAAGGTGAGATGAAAGACGACTTGGATGATGATAAGGTAGACGACTTGGATGATGATGATGATAAGGTGAGATGAAAGACGACTTGGATGATGATAAGCTAGACGACGACGATGATGATGATGATAAGGTGAGATGAAAGACGACTTGAATAATGATAAGCTAGACGACGACGATGATGATGATGATAAGGTGAGATGAAAGACGACTTGGATGATGATAAGGTAGACGACTTGGATGATGATGATGATAAGGTGAGATGAAAGACGACTTGGATGATGATAAGCTAGACGACGACGATGATGATGATGATAAGGTGAGATGAAAGACGACTTGGATAATGATAAGCTAGACGACTTGGATGATGTTGATGATAAGGTGAGATGAAAGACGACTTGGATGATGATAAGCTAGACGACGACGATGATGATGATGATAAGGTGAGATGAAAGACGACTTGGATGATGATGATAGGCTAGACGACGATGATGATGATGATAAGGTGAGATGAAAGACGACTTGGATGATGATGATAGGCTAGACGACGACGATGATGATGATGATAAGGTGAGATGAAAGACGACTTGGATGATGATGATAGGCTAGACGACGACGATGATGAAGGTAAACGGGCAACACAATGATGAAGATGTGGACATGATAATGACAGTGACAATGAAATAGGACAAAAGTGACAACAAATAACAAATACAACAAAAACAACAATTACGAATATGAAAAAAAAACGGCGATAAAGATGAAAAAAAAAGACTGACAAAGATTATAACAGATTTAATAAGATAAGACTTGTATGATGGCGGCAGCTGAGAGAGAGAGAGAGAGGGAGAGAGAGAGAGAGTAGGAGAGAGAGAGGAGGAAAGAGAGAGAGAGAGAGAGGAGAGAGAGACAAATGAAGGCTGTGGGAATTCAAGTTTTGTGTTATTGTGTTTTGAGGATTTCTGTGAAAAGTGAGAGAACTACACACACACACACACACACACACACACACACACACACACACACACACACACACACACACACACACACACACACAAAGGATGATGAATTACCCCACAGATAGTGATGAATGGCGGCAGAGAGAGGTGAAACAAAAAGACAAATGGATAAACGCGATAGGATGATGAAACGAGGTCAGGAGGGAGGCTGGTCAGGGAGGGAACCTGTCTAGTCACCACTCAACACCCATCCCACTCACCTACACCCTCCCCCATCCTCTCACTCTCTCAAACGCACAACAACAGCAATACCCCTCACACACACCATTCAATATTCATCCCACTCACATACACCCCCCCTCTCAGACATACAAACACACACACCACTCAACAACAACCCCCCCTCTCAGACATACAAACACACACACCACTCAACAACAACCCCCCCTCTCAGACATACAAACACACACACACCACTCAACAACAACCCCCCCTCTCCCCACACACACTAATTTTACACTATATCCGGTAATACTCTTACACCACTTAACATTATTAAAATAAATAAATAAACCAAGTAAGATCCACAAGTACTCCACCATTTATATTTCTTTGGCCTTTGATTTAGTGTAACAATAATAATAATAATTAAAGGTGTGTGTGTGTGTGTGTGTGTGTGTGTGTGTGTGTGTGTGTGTGTAAAGTGGTCTTGCACAGAGTAGTCGAGTGTAGTGTTACGGAGGTGGGAGGAGGTAAAATACAGTACATTGTGGGTAAAGATAGGAGAGAGGGAAGTAGTACAGTATGGGGGAGGGAGGGATTGTTGATACTAGAGGGTGCACCATGAGGGAGAGAGAGAGAGGGAGGGAGGGCAGGCAGGAGATAGGCAACAGTGGAGGCTTGTGTACCCAGCACCAACACCCCTTCTCTGACCACTACACAACTCAAACCCATGTCATTTTTGTCTTTCTTTCTCATTTTCTCTCAATCTCTCTCTCATATTTCACCTGAGATCTAAAGATAGGGTATTCGGTATCCGTGCACTCAGAGGAGCTAAAAAAAATCAGGTTACTTGAACTATACGATAAAAATTTTTGCTTGACGTCATTTTAAAAGTGTACCATGACGGACGAAGAATTAGGTTATGTACACAAGATAACAACAATGGCGGGGAACAGAGAAATGGTAGCTATATGATGCTATTACACACACACACACACACACACACACACACACACACACACACACACACACACACACACACACACACATCCTAGACACAATGAGCGGATAGAATGTCGTAAGAGCCATTAAATAAAATAACTAACTTTCTTCAATTACGAGTAGTTAAAGAGCTAGGTTAAGGCACCACACAACTCCAGTTCTTGAGAGTTGATCTACGACACCCGTTACGTCACAGTTACTGAAGGAGGCGCTGTCTAAAATGATTATTTATAATATCTAAGGAGAAATATCTGGAGTTTTGATGGTTTGTAAGTTTAAATTTTCTCACCAAACTTGGGGAGAAATTAAAAGCTTCTATTTATGGGAGTCTTTGTGTAATTTACACATCAAAGTTACCTCATGTGTACCTTGTGTACTTGTCATATATTTAGGCGAAAATGTTAACTTTGGGGTTAAAATGAATCTTGGTAACTGATATTTGGCTACAAGGATGAAAACTAATGACATCTGAACCCAAATTAACTCAGCATCAAGTGGTTTTCAGACACCCCTCTTTTAATATCTAGATTCGTCTGTAGCGCGGCTGAAATCACTAGTTGAGGGACTATGCTGTGTTAGGAACCTGCTACATTGTACCTGTACCAAACCGTGCACCTGTACTGTTGTTGTTTGAATGTTGTGCGTAACATCCATGAGTAAATTCTCTTGCCATCAGAGTGGCGTAATCGGCCCCAGCAGTCCTGTCATAGTGACTATATCCCGTTTATTAAAAAAGAGAGATTCTATTTCCTGAGTAAAAGGTCAAAAGGATGTTTGGGTTAGTCCTACAGTGTGCGGGCGGGCGGGCGGGCGGGCGTGGGGCAAATTTGAAATCTACAGACACCATGGTGGAGCTGAAGTAATAACAACACGGTCGTCACTATGCTTTATGTAAATTTCCTAAACTATACCTTTGTGGTAAGACTTCGTGTTTACATGGGGAGACCTGACTGCACAATGGCTATTTTCAACATTTATATCCTGAACCGTGGGAATAAATCACAATATCCACAATGATAAACAATTGTTGGTGCAGCCCTGATGTGCGGGCTGCACACTCCCCTCCTGAATAGCTTACACTGTCTCAGGCTCCCCACCACCCGCGGCTCCCCAACACTCCCACGCCATAAAGGGAGGATGGCTACACCGCCGAGATTTAAGAGTAGTAAAACTACCCTTATAAGTACACCCAGTAAAAGTGTGGCTGGGTGTTGACGATGACATCATGGCCATCTCCCGTGTACATCATGATGAACGCAGCTCGTGTACACAATCCTCTACCTCCCTGCGGGAAACCGATTATCTGACGCATACTACTGCGTAATGTTAGGCGATATGTCAGCATCATTATTCTCTCCGTGTCACTCGGTATTCATACGGCAGGTAAGGCATGGGGGCGGTGGAAATATGAGGAGACGAGACCAAGATGGTGCGACGAGGCTACGGGTGAAGGCTAAACACAGTTGGTAGCTACGCCTACTTGTTAGCCTCAGGTCGTTGACGGTTTGGGTTGTTGTTCAGAAAAGAATGTTCGTTCGTCATGCTGTCACCTCTTACATATTATCATCATTATTCCCCATCACAAGCATACTCCGTCACCTTCGTCTTACTCATCACATTCGTGGCTCAATCATTATTTCATGACATTTCTCAATACTTGAATAATTTCTGTCTCATTTATTTTACTACAAAACGAGCTTTCTCAATGCCTTGACTGCAAGCTGTCTCATTAGTGCAGCTGTCTGAAACCACATGGAGAAGGTAACATGAAAACTTCAGCAGCCTGACAACACAAATGCAATTATATTTCTCTTTCGCAAGATGTAAGATCCCACGTGTAGTGTAGTGAGCTGAGCCATAATTAACAGCGCATCACCATATCGGATAACTCGTGTTCTAGTTAACCCAACACCCAGGGAGTTGGGCTGGTGTTAACCTAATGGTTCTTCCCAGTTATGGTGTTTCACCTTCCTATACGACGCCCCGTGCACCCACTACTTATGCCCTAAAAAAAAGCACTCACAGATATGCTAAGATGGCATGATACACACAGACTGCCAGTACACTTAGGTTTGGTTCGAGTTCTAACGATGCCCGACACCAAAATGTCCACACCAAGACCTCCCACATACACATATGGGTTGAAATATTTTGTCATAGCGGTAGTGCGGGAAATAGTTTACGGATCACATGGAGGAAAACAAAACAAAACAGTAATACAGATATGTTCAGGAAGCTCACAACGTGTGGAAGAGGAGGGTGATATATTAGGTCCAAAAGTTCAGTAACCGATACTAATCAAACATTCCCAACACACACTATTTAGCCGGAATAACTAACACCCATATATACACGAGAACATGTAGCCTGGGTTCACCCAACCCCATCTGTGTAAACAGATTAGCATTAATAACTGCCAATGGCAACACGGGAATAACCTACCACAAGAGGAGATACACAGTTGGTCTGGTTACTCCTGCAGTCACATACTATAGTGGTCGCCTAACGGGAAGTACTGATTTCTTAACGTCTGAAGTATAGATTTAGTGATGCAAAATAGTATCATTAATATTATAACATTATGATGATATAACAAAGCCCTGATTAAAAATATATGTTTCTGGCTTAATTTATATAATTAGACTTGGCAGTTTAACAAAAAAAGAGTTTCGAGGACAAGGAGTTTCACCCGCTGGACAGCACCATTGCGACGACAGAGCCCCTGGCGGGATACTCGCTCACAGATGTTATGGCCAGTAACTGGGGTTTGAGTGAAAGTGAATTGTCGAAATTCCTGTAAAAATATCCTGTACCTGCTTCCTTTGGGATGAAGAAGCCGAAGTGAACATGAACTTCTATACTCGTAATTTGTGAACATTAAAAGCCAAGTCACGTTGCTGCTGTGAAGGCTGTCAACATCCTTCAGTTAATATGATCATCCTACAGGCCACATTTAGGCGTTGAGTAAAAAATATTAATACTGTATAAACATTTCCAATTTTCGATATTATTCACGGATTTTGCCATTAGTTGGACTTAATTCTATGTTGACCCCTAATGTGCACAACTAAGCTTACTTAAATGACCAGTGTTACGCCATCATACAGTACAACTAGTCGTTCCTGAGGATTACTATATATTGACTTGTTTTACTCTTGCAGTCTATTGGCAATGTTGTAACAAGTGGAAAACCACGATACTAGGGGGAAACTTGTGGTTATTTCACATCCTAACAAATTCTTGATCATACGGAGGAAACCAGGTGCAGTACACAAGCGTTAGTTAGCTCTACCGCAAAGTAAGTTAGCCCTTATATGCACTTTACTCCCACGGAAATTCATACTATATAGACAATATTTTGCATTATACCACTGCGTTTGACACCATCTCATTATAAATCGACATTCCATCAGATTACTTCGACAGACTTGCAGATATCACACCGACAGATCACCAAAATACATAGTCATATTAAATTATCCAGGACAATCAGAGATATGTCTGTAGTGACGACGAGGCTTGGTTACACGGGGGAGGCTTGAAGTACACTGCTCACAGTCCGAAGCCGAGGTACACAAGTCACCAAATACGGTACTGCTGGTGTTTCGTTATCTTAGGTGCCAACCGTAGGTATGAATATGGGTGTCTTACGGTATTCGAACCCAGAAAAGCACCTTGTATGTATTGTAATATCATTATTATTGATATTTGCCCTATTGACTCACATCTTTTAATAAAATGTCTGTACAGACACACTTTGTTATGAAGCGTGTCTCGAGTATTGTTTCAATGACATTCCTTTTGTGAAACTGATTCGAATGATAGATACTTATTTGTTTCGAATTTTGAACTGTTCAAAATAAACAGAAAAGGAGTGGGACTAAAGTGCAAAATAGCGCATTAGTGGCCATGGATTATGGCATTACCTCTTGTTATTAATTCAACTGCATCAGTCTGAATAAAACAGAGAGAAACAATAAGCACTGAAGTTGTGTTAGTACCCACACTTGTTACTGCACCACCACTGCCGGGGTGAGCAATGTTTTTTATTTCCTTTGCGCATATTATACAAACTTAACCGTATGCAGAAATAAACACACATTGTGTAATCTGATGTTATTGTGTTTCTTGTTCGGTGTTAATATTATGACGTCAGCTTTACTAGTGTGACAATGCCTGGTTCTCTTACTATAGCCTGTTGTCAGGTTTAGGGCGCTAAATATACTGGTTAATTAGCCCCTAAATTATGAATGATCTTAATATTTTAGTTCATCGTAGAATAGTAATTTTTCGACACAAATTCTCCAGAAGAGTCAAAGAGAAGCGATAAGACTAGACATAAGTAGACGGAAATGAAAACATGAGTAGATTGAGATAAAAATATAGATAAAAAAACAAAGATTTAGAAGAAAAAACATAGATCGAGATAAAAACAAATATACTGAGAAAAAAAACAAATATAGATCGCGATAATAAACAAATACAGATAAAAACAGCTGTAAGTCAGGCGGTGGTTGCTGGAGCACAACTTAGATTCTTAGAACATCCTCATAATGGCTAAACCGTTTAGAACTAAAAATAAACTCGATGACTAGACCACCAAAAATAAACTTTTTTTTTTTTACAAGACATAACCAAGATTTTCGATAAATACTGGTTTATTGTTTATGTAAGCTATTTTATGAACATACATAAACATTTGTGAGTAAAACAAAATATACCATGATCGTTCCCTCTTTGCTCAGTGACGTCAAGATGAACCGAGAGACTGTGAGGAAGATGACTCGCAGTTGTCTGAAGTAGATAATAAGATTCGGTGACGAACACACAGAACAACACTTGGGCCAAAATGTTGCCATGAGGCGGAATGAACAGAATAACTGCTAACAAAACACAAGGTTTCTATCGACATTAATAAGAAGCATAAAGGGGTGCGGTGGCAAAGTGGACAAACCGCTCACCGGTATGAAGGCTCGCTGGTTCGCATCCACGACACCCCAGCCAACTCAACTGTGAATGTATGTAACAGAGTTATTCAATAACTTATGGTTGTATTAAGCAACTATATGACTGTATGACTGACAAAACATTTCAGTACTCGCCTCAACGCTCAAACATTACTTCTTAAACGCAAATCTGTAATCTGGAGTAAGTAACCAGATATTCATGATGCGCGTATTAACTCAGATTTAACTAATAGTCAACTAATCTGACAGTCTGTAATAAATTCCTTTCACCTTATGTGTATTAATTACACCAAACTTGGTTATCATAAATGTCAACACAGATAAAGGTTGATGTGATTTGTAGGGGTTTATAAGTAACTTAATCTTTTCTATACATTGGCCAGTTAGTTATCTTGCCCTAGAGCCGTGTGTGCGAGCCTGGCCCAGACTAATACTAGCCCCTGGAGGTATCATACCTTAAGTACTAATACATAATGTACAACGTGTTTATGAAGACCCTTATGGAAGTTACACATCTAAATTATTGGCAAGTTCTCCATAATTCTCTATTTATTCTTCATCATGTCGTCTGTAATTTATGAGTTTCAGGGCGAGATATTTCTAATTTCTTCTAAAACAGGTCTACACTGGTACAGGCACTCGAACAATATTAAGGCCTGTTAACACGTAGGGCGCATCATAGCTTAACCCACACATTGAGTTACCTTGAACACCATGAGTGACACACAGTCTTGTCACCAAAGAATAACAGTAAATTTCTACCTTCTTCAATCCTTGACATTTACAACCTGAACCCACGTTTCTAGGTTAGGTTCACTTGAAATATTGAGAATCTGCTTTTTTACATTCTCACCGTTTGAGGAACTACTGTGCAGTGACGTGGTTACCCTAGTCGCTAAGAATCCATTAATCGTGATATGACTAATAATACGATAAATCCTTAAAATTATCAAGCAATAAAATATTTTTCTTTAATATTCCCATCAATACTAATCACCAAAAAAATTATCAATCTTTATAATGTTATAAATTAGTTGATTTAGGAGGAATGTACCAATACCCTTCACACAATGATGGCTGCCCCTAACAGGTGTCCACCCCTGCCTGCAAGTCTTTCAACTGTTGAGGTTATCACCCCTCCCCCCCCACACACACATGGCGATAGTGAGCGCCGTCAGCCAGGATGTAGTTGGTTGGCTGGCGTGACGTCATATTTCTAAAGATAAATCAGGAGTTCTTACGAATCCTTCTCAGCTGACAGGAGATAAGGGTAAGTAACCAAACTTTACTAATTATCCTCCGTTAATTATATAGCTGCTTCGTGTAGTCTGCTTTTGAAACATGACATCACTCGCTTCAACCAATCAACTTGTTCGTGTAGTCTGCTTTTGAAACATGACATCACTCGCTTCAACCAATCAACTTGTTCGTGTAGTCTGCTTTTGAAACATGACATCACTCGCTTCAATCAATCAACTTGTTCGTGTAGTCTGCTTTTGAAACATGACATCACTCGCTTCAACCAATCAACTTGTTCATGTAGTCTGCTTTTGAAACATGACATCACTCGCTTCAACCAATCAACTTGTTCGTGTAGTCTGCTTTTGAAACATGACATCACTCGCTTCAACCAATCAACTTGTTCGTGTAGTCTGCTTTTGAAACATGACATCACTCGCTTCAACCAATCAACTTGTTCATGTAGTCTGCTTTTGAAACATGACATCACTCGCTTCAACCAATCACAAGCTGGCTGACGGGAGCCATCTAGGCCAATCGAGGGGTAAGCATTCTAATGACGCTGTTTGCTATTGTGTCACTGTTCTTATCGTCATGACGTGAAGATCAGTATTAGTGACAATATTGACGCTGTGAATGTACCCTTACAGTAGGTGATGCATCCTACCCGGAGTAAATTAAAACATCCGGAGCTAGACTGTCTATCAAAAGGAAACTGTCATAATGATAAAGTTAGTGTGCCCTCGTCATCCAGGCTTTGTTGATTACTGCTCGGGTGGTATACGCGACAGTACTAACTGACGACACTTCCCAAGGCGTCAACAGACAATACGAACCAACTAACGACCCTACGGTGTAAGTTCGTTGAAGTTCTCTTTGATGATGTCGCGTGTCCCCGACCAATCACACCCCGGCTGATGGGCGCTCTCTAGTAGCATAAAGATGGAGGAAATGCCCTACAAAATTATAAAATAAACTCACTACGAAAACGATGCGGGCGTAGAGAGACCAATACAATTTCTATAAACCCTCCAATTTCGCCGGGGGGGGGGGGGAGTACATGTATTCACTAACAATTACTTACTAAGCACTTATTAACTCTCCCAGTGAAATAACCTCTTATTAGATAAATATACAGTACATAGATTTGTATCATCATTACTCACTGATTAATATTATGGTTAACACTGGACACGTTTACGCCTTTCACTTTAATCTCAGAGAGCCTTTACATAACCTTTTCCATGAACCCAGGGACACCTCGTGCCCTGTACCCTGCACGGCTCTTCGGGAGTTTAAAATTACTGTACATAATTTTACTACTTGTGCTTTCTTTATCCATTCCCTAACTCCGCCATTATCTAAAATTATACTGTGTTAATTCAGTACTGGTAAGTGTATGTACTGTGACAAACACATGTTACGCTATTAACAAATATGCAATTATCCTTTACTTCCAGCGCGTGAAAAGTTCTATTACATGTACAGTATAGAACTTGCTTTTAAATTTAACCAAGTAAATACCATTATAGCGAGATGGATGGTGTGAAGACCTTACCATCCCATCAATGAATCACCAGAACTAAAGATGTAAATAAACTAATGGGTCAAAAGGAACACAGCTCCTAGTTTGTGAGAGCTCTTCTAAATGTATGAAATACGTCCCAAAGACAAGACTGCCATTAAAATAAAGACACAACATCGTGTCCTCTTGAGGGAAAATTTCTGAACCCGGAGAAAAATGTCTAATATTGTCTACACTTGACCGAGTTTGGTGACAACAGTGGGTGGAGTTGACATCTGCTTAAATAACTGCCAGAAGCGTTGCAGATTAGGATAAAGACCGTGAAGTTACTTGATCTACCAAAAGCGTTTGGGCATAACTATGACCGTCGTTACTTGTTCAGTCATAGAGTTACCGAGCTGGATATAACTAAGTTACAAATGTTTCATAAGAGTTACTGGGTAGAATAATGGTCATCAAGTTGCATAATCGGGGATGAGTTACTGGACGGCCACCTGTTGAGCCCTTGTCCCCCAGCCTCCACCTATGAATCACCTGGGGAGGGATGCAGCATTACCTGTACCTTACTGTGTAATTTAACAAAAGCACATCACCGGCGCCGTGTCCGTGCTGTACAAGGCACTTCATCAGATGTGCCTCACGGAGAATCGCCTGACTTAGGCATTTTTGTGGGATAAAATTCCCATACTAATGAAACATATAAATAGCAAAGATTATGAACAAAAATGGCAATGGTTCTCTAATTTGTCTGAAGAAAGAGAACAAATCATGGTTTATTTATCTTGGTGGTCCCTACACGGGCAGGCGTGACTAGCACCTTCATCACCCACGACACTACACTGCTCCTTCACACAACAACTTGACCAACTGTAGGGGTACTGCTAGATTAGGCTTACTTTCTCACTTAATTCCATACGATACCAAGTAATATTTGCTAGTGTATGAAAGTAATTATATTGTTCAATTAAAGTCATTTGACACTGAGCTCTGACTCAAGTGATGAAAATAATGTTTTTTAGCAGTCTTGCAATCAACTGTCTTCTCTGATTTTCGGCAATTCACTTGTAAATAACGAATCAACAGCTCTGCCTTAAGTTACACCTTAATGGCGCAACTTACCGATAACACTAAAAGGTAACCACATCAGAGCTTCACACGTAACTATTACCATACATTAGCGTCAATAGCTCACAACATCAGGCAGACAGCAGATACATGTTGGACAGTGATGTTCATCGCCTCACAAGCTGTGGGCGCCTTCCCAATTAACACATTTCTGTGAGCGGTCATGGGAGGCGCAGAGTGGCATTGTCTGCCTCATCAGATGGTTCTCACACCACACAAAGAGAGTTACTTGTTAAACAGCTGCGGCACAAGTTCCTGGGCCGAGGGCGACTGTACTAAAGGGCGTCACAGGACTGCACGAGTGCTAAAGCTTCCACCACCCACCGCTGCCTGACTGCTACTAGCATCGTCCAGCGTTCACTCGAGTCGCAGACTCACAACTACGGGCAGGGTGAGGTTCTGAGACCGCGAGTAGCCAGATGCCAATTAACTTTCTACTTTCACTACATTTACTGTTTACAAAAATCCTTATTTTAATTTTCAGATAATGAACATTTGAACAAAATGGTCAGTTGTTATATACACTGTAAACAGGAAGGCTTTATTTAAGAGAAAAAAATGGTATCTGGCATCGAGCAGTGTACATAAACAGAGATGTACAAACGCAGGCACGTCTTGTACAAACATACGCACACGTATGTACACACTACATAACGCCCAACCAAGCGTTTTGGTATCTGTCTAGGGTTATAATTAGATGAAGGACTAATTCAGTGTTGCTTGTTTAGAGCATTTCTTTCAGAAATTCCGCCATGTTCATTAAAGAGAAAAACCAATTAGAATGTGTTATCTTACATCTCGAGTGTTTGTAGACTGATGAGTGAAGCAGCGGATTCCTGGCAAGCGAGGGATGACTCTTTCTGGTTCACTTGACAAAGATCAAGTTGGTGAGGTTCGCCCACGGAGACGAGAGCTCGTGGACAGTTACTTAACAAGTAACATAATGATGCGGAGATGGCAACATGACACGGCTGATTTCACAACGTAACACAAGGACGGATAAAAGATGTTTGGTGGTCAAATAGCTTATGGTCCGAATAAACCCTGACCTAACCATTATTACTGGGGCCCATTTGGACCAGGCCCTAACCCTTAATGGAAAGTTAAGTTGGGATCTACTTGGACCGGGACGCCAATTAAAACATTTACTCTTCCGTTTTCCAGGGCAAGCCTGTCTCTATGACGAATGAGAGCAACGCACAGCACGTCTTAATAAAGAGCGAGGGGAACAAAACTTGAGAGAGGATGCGTGAGAGGGAGAAGCTTGGGTGGAGCCCCGAATGGCTAAATACACACCCCGGGGGAATAGTTGGCAAGGGTCAAGACAGCCTAATGGAATGTGACACGCAGCGCACGAACAAAAATCTCAATGGGCAAAGTACTTTCCACGCGACAAAATACCTCGATATATCCTTCCCACTAGACAAAATCCCTTAGATTACTTCCCAGGGGACAAAATTTCCCAGATCACTTCCTACTCGCACCGGATCACTTAATATGAGAAAAAATCGCGTTCATTTCTAGTTTCATAAAGTTATAATACTCTGTTAAGTTTGTTCATGTCGTCGGGTCAGGTCAGTTTAGATTAGGTTACGTAAAGTTAGGTTAGGTGTGGTTAGGTTATACTAGAGTTGACGAGGTAGGAAATTCTCTCAAAAACCATAACTTATACCAATAAAGTATACACACAGAGTATATATCAGACTTGAAACAGGTCTCCCGCCCTATATAAATAAGAGTACACCCAGCAATGGTTCCCCAAGTGTATAAATGATAACTGCCATCATCATTTACTACAGATACACATCACATTAACACTCAATCATAAATTAACATGAAAAATCTCACACCCAGTGAAGCGAGTACAGTACATCCAATGAGTATGCTTGTATCCTTTCATGTGCCTGTACTTGTATATCTTTCAGTAAGTGTATTTGTATCTGTACTTGTGTCTTCACCTGTACTTGTTTTGATTCTTGTATTACTGTACCTGTATTTGTTCCTGCATCTATGCTTGTCGTCATTCCTATTCCTGTACTTGTATCTGTACCAGCGAGTATATTTGTATTATATTTTGTATTCGTCTCTGTATCTGTACCTGAACCTGTTCCTTTGCCAGTGTTGTTGTTTCTGAATTAATAAAATAAATTATCTAAGAGCACGTGATAGTTATGTGTGTGTGTAGGGGGGGGGGTGTCTCGAGCTAGGACGAGGGGTGGAGTTTGTCAGGTATAAACACATGAAGCTCGTGAACCATCTGCACAAAGTAGCTTGTGTAGATAGCAAAACCAGCAACAATAGTATTAGTACATATAATGGTAACAGCAGTAGTATTAGGACTAGTATGAACAGCAAGAGACAGCAGCAGTAACAGCAGCTGGGGTAATCATAAGTGTGCCCCAAAGAGATATGATAGCTGCTGGTGACCGTCTTGGCAGCTGCAGCAAAATGTGTGAGCGTAGTAAGAGCAGCTGCAGGAGACAGCAGCAGGAACAACACCAGTTTCAGCATATGCATCCCCCTAGTATAACAGCCGTTGATGAGCGCCGCTTTGGGTACACCGACAGCCTCACCGTCAAAACTCCCCGAGGAAAAAAGAAAGAAAAAAGAAAGAAAAGAGAGAGACATTTCGCAGAGCTGCCTCCTGTGTCCAGAATATTAATGAGACGAATGAAACCCCGAGAGCCAAGCAACAGCATCGTAAATACCAACCCAGATCCTTAGTCCGCTTCCATGTTTGCTCACCGCGCTATTTTGTCTGCGGGACGCGAGGGTTTGTTGTGGTCTGGGGGTCAGATTCTTAAGGCTTGAGTGTGGTAAGCCAAGATGTATTGTCACAGCTACATCTACGAGGAAAGAGTAACGTGCGAGCATCTGAAGTTTTATCTTTATGTCGTAACTTGATTAAGTATTATTCTCCAAGCTGTGTTAGTTAGCTTCGGGACGTTATATCCTGACTTAGGCTGAGATAAAAGCTCCCCTGTACCTTTGGCCCGCTTATGCTATGGGTGGTTTCTTGCACCCCCACCCGCATCCACGACACCCTCCTCACTTACACAGCTGATGATTAGTTCGTTTTTTTGTTTTTCTTCGCTTTGTAATTTTATAAAACACATCTAGTTAAAGTAACGTACGGTCTAGTATTTTGGCGCCACGTTAACATTGAGTCATAGCTTAATTAAGTTCAGTTAAGGGAAAATTGTAACCTATGAACTTTTAAGACACCTGATGTGGATTACCAGAGATTGGTGCATCACTTTTTCTCCAAACTGGAAGTGTTGAAAAGGCATCAAACTGACTCACCTGAGGACGACATAAAGATGATAAGAATGTTAAAATATCTTCAACACCACACCGAGGCTTTAACGTAACTGTGATCACTTATGGAATGTTTGTCAACGGGGCCATGTACTGTAGGTCAAATGGGGTCCAGTCCTAACAGGCCCCAACCTAACATAACAATAAGACTGGGGACTAATAGAATTGTGTCGCAGTCCTCACGTTCATCATGGTTAGGTCTGGTCATGTAAGTTGGGGTCAAGATGCCTGGCCAGCCTCCCGCATACCCACTCCCCTCCTATATATCCTTCAGCTCCAAGACTTGACCAGAATTCCCAAAGGATCGTAATTTAACACTTCCCTCATAACCAAGACTAAAGCGCAAGAATAAGATCGTAAATGACTTGAAATTTCCACCGAGACTCTACGCTAAATTCGTTCCTTTAAGACCTCAATAGAAGAAAAATTACCATATAAATGTTTGAGAAACCTGAGTCTGGACGCTGTTATCAAAGAGTCACAGACTGTTATCTTCCTCGTCACGGGACATAATATCTACAGCAGTGACGGTGGGAGAGTCATTGTGCATCACCGATTGTCTCTCTCTCTCTCTCTCTCTCTCTCTCTCTCTCTCGTACATCAAGTAAGCCAGATAAGACAAATATTCAGGTGTTTTTAGAGATTTGATTATTATCCCATATATTAAGTGGATTAAGCTGTAAAAGCAGTCTCACATATTTAGTTAAAAGAAAATGTAAAGTAAGAAATCCTATCACTCCTTCATTAGTCAAGTGAGTTAAACACATCTATAGATTAATATATGAATCACTGAGTCTTTTTCTTACCAAAACAAAAGAGAGTTAGGATACGTCTCCCTATCAACATATACAACCATGAAATATACAGACGATGGTATAAGAACCTTTGTTGTTGCTTCAAGTTAGATACATAGATAGATAGATGGCCTCTCTCACACACTGACATTTTAACTCGTGAAACTACTGGGAATAAATCTTTGCTGTCAGGGTTTAAGTGAGTTAAGAAGCGTCCTCACCTCTAATTACGGGATAATTTAGTACACAAACACCTGACCATCCATCTTTGCACCACAGAGTCAAAAGGTGTTTCCACATCTCCACCTAAGCAACACCTTACGTCCTTCTGAGATTAAAACACTGCAATTATAGGTATGACTTACGATTAAATATAAATAAAGTTCTAATAAAAATCTACCTTAATTAGTTACGAATAATTAGCATCAGTTAGGAGACATAGTTCAGGTAGAATTTTGTAAGTAAAATTCTGTTGCTCAAGTGTAATAACTGGTGCTATGTGGATTGATCTAGTTAAGATAAAATGTTAAGTGTAATTTTAGTGTTATTTCTGTGTTTTGATTAACACAGTGTTTCTCAAACTTGTTCACTTCATCCCCCCATGAGGAACTCTCAACATGGCCCCCCCTTCAGTTCTCTCCCAAGCCCCTCACAAATAATGATGAAAATAAACTGTTCTGGTTCTCTTCCTTTATGTTAATGTTTTCAATCATCAAACAGAATGCATATATTGTGTCAGTTCAATGGAACGGATGACATGGTTTCCTTTCAGTCAGTCGACCGATTCGAGGTTGAGTCACTGATAAAGCACATCTCATGTCTGGGTCCACATGTAACCGGTTTCGGCTTTTATTCTCTATTTGAAGAAGGTGGAGAAACCAGATTCACATACATAAGAAGTAGAAAATGGCAAGAGGACTCGAAGCGCGATCTCACTAACTTTTGGATATGATTGATACATTGAGCACCAGAATACAGTCAGAGATTTTTCTTCATAGAGGTCTCCGGCAGCAGAATCGTTCTGAGATCAAGAAATTCGTTTGAACAGGAACTAGAATCGTGCAATCTGAGCGAATCCGTTGGAAATGTAAAACTAGCTGCTGCACCATACTATGTAAACATCAAAACTGTACCGTATGGGTATTATGATTACACACAATGACAAAAAAAGAAGAAAACAAAAATATTTCTCCCCTAACAAGGCAAAGAAAAAAAGTTGAAATCAGAGTTCCCACATTTTCTCCAAACATATACTACAGTACTTCCACTTGCCTGCCATAGCCCCCCTAAACACTGGATTAACCTCTCCCCCCACGAGCTTATTTCACCTGATGATTAAATACTCTAATGCTACCTGGAGGGGTTAGGTCAGGTTAGGTTAGGTTAGATTTGATTAAATTACATTAGGTTAGATTTACTTAGGTTAGGTTAGATTAGTTTAGTTTAGTTTAGGTTAGGTTAGGTTAGATTAGATTAGATTTAGGATGATAAGCCAAGTGAAATTTGCTGGGGGGCTAATCTTCAGGTGACCTGGAACATTCATTGTGTGGCCCAGACCGTGGCGCGGCGCGGGGCTGTGTGGCGGGACAAGAGGCCAGCCTGACATATTACCTGCCATCTGTTATCTGCAGCGGCAGGTATGCTCACTTAATGACTAGCTACAGGTGAGCTGATTAATAAGGAAGAAGCAATGGAAACCTTGAACGGCAGACACAACGCCCTGAAGGTGATTGGTTGGCAGACAAACATGTACAATTCCTGGGGTGGCAGACATGAGGTTCTAGTAGTCCTGTGGTAACAGACATGAGGGTCTAGTACTCCTGGGGTGGCAGACATGAGGTTCTAGTAGTCTTGGGGTGGCAGACATGAGGCTCTAGTAGTCTTGGGGTGGCAGACATGAGGTTCTATTAGTCCTGGAGTGGCAGACATGAGGTTCTAGTAGTCTTAGGGTGGCAGGCATGAGGTACTAGTAGTCCTGGGGTGGCAGACATGAGGTTATAGTAGTCTTGGGGTGGCAGACATGAGGTACTAGTGGTCATGGGGTAGCAGACATGAGGTTCTAGTAGTCCTGGGGTGGCAGACATGAGGTTCTAGTAGGCCTGGGGTGGAAGACATGAGGTTCTAGTAGTCCTGGGGTGGAAGACATGAGGTTTTAATAGTTCTGGACTGGCAGACATGAGGTTTTAGTAGTCCTGGACTGGCAGACATGAGATTCTAGTAGTCCTGGACTGGCAGACATGAGATTCTAGTAGTCCTGGAGTGGCAGACATGAGGTTCTAGTAGTCCTGGGGTGGCAGACATGAAATTCTAGTAGTCCTGGGGTGGCAGACATGAGGCAGACAGTGAACAGGAGAATTGAGATGAGGTGAGGTGGGGTGGACGGGGTTTAGACAGGTGAGTGGTCGGGCAGGTGAAGGTTGGGTGTACCGGAGGGCATTCAAGTACTAGTGAACCTGAACCACACTACCACTGTACACCATCACCACCACTGTACACCACCACTGTACACCACCATGAGTGAACACCCATCGTACTACAGTGTATGAGAGAGACCACACACACACCAAACAGGATTGTACAAGGAGGAACAGGTCGACAGCAGTGTACGGGTCATCCCTGACAGAACATCTACAACACTGTACATCCTCACAGCAGTGTACAGCAGCAACCCAAACAAGGCTGTACAACTACACAGGAGAGAGAGAGAGAGAGAGGTGTGTGTGTGTGTGTGTGTGGACAAGATAACAACAAAGTGATGGGTTAAGTAGTGACCTTTACCGCGTCCCGGTATACACACAGTACACATCCTCTGGGTCCCATGGTCTCTCTCACTCACACATCTTCTATAATTAAACTCCACAGCTATTATGATTTTATAACTCTCAACTCATGATACTCTGATTACCATAACTCATAGTACTGGTTACCATAGTCGTATTCCTGGTATCCAAGGCTCCTAACATTACCACCTGACTCACATACTTGTAGAGCTCTATTACGTCTTGTTGTTACCGAGTTGTTGTTTTTTTTACCCCTGGAGGGAGTCATAGACATCACCTCCACTTAATGTAATGACGACACAGGCAATAGTTTTTTCACGTGACTGTAATGCCTTGTATAATTACTGTAATTGATGTAATGTAAAATTTATATTGTAGTATTTATCTTAATATGAGGTGTGGCGGCTGAGTGGATACAGTGCTCACTTCTTATCCTAAAGGTCAGTGGTACGAGTCCGGGGGACCTCCAGTCCACCTAAATGTAAGTATACTGTGTGTACACTCAGGTGCCATAGTTTCGATGCACCCTCTACCCCTCCTCCTGACTCGATGGAAGTCGTAGCCTTGGCTTTATACAGAACGTCCCTCCCCCTCTCACTTCCACCCACCCATCGTTCAGTGGTGCAATGTGGTAGCTCGAAGCATCGCTGGATTGTACGAATAGCAGTTCATGATGTAATATTTGAGAGACTATGTGCACGATACATTTTATTTAGTGACTTCACAACACTTTATTTACCATCACTATATTTAACATCACTATACAAGAGGGACCGTTCGGTTTGCAACCCTGACTACGACTTCCCTCGAGCCAGGAGTAGAGGGTGCATCGAAACTATGGCGCGTGAGTGTACCTAACCTGACAGTTAGGGATATGAAGGCGGTCGATTACAGTACAGGCCACGCTGCTAGGTTAGGTAAGTTTGGTTATCACTAATGTATACCCATTATTTTTATCATTATAATTACCATAAACAAGGGTTACGAGGAACTGTCTGTGGCTGTGTTAAGCCAAATGTGAAAAAATTCCCTAACTCAGAAGGAACACTGTCAGTCAGGCTAGCTGAGGCTGTGTGTGTGTGTGTGTGTGTGTGTGTGTGTGGTGTGGGGAGGGGGCAGCAGTAACACATAAGCCACCAGAACCTGAGGGTAGTGAGGGTAGGTAATGAGGATTGAGAGACAGAGGTAATCACACAGTCTCTGGTTGTAACATCTCCATGGTACTCTTCACCCCCCCCCTCCCCTCCCCCGCCCCCTGTACGTTTCCAAGAAGGGTTTAGGACTTAACTCTCCACACACGACACGACAAGACAGATCTCAGACTATGGAAAACCTAACCTAACCAAAAGTTGCCAATCATTTCTTTAAGCTGACTAACGTTACACACTCAGAAGGTCACAATACTAAATCAGCCAACTCATGACAGCGAAAAGACAACAGGAAGTGCTTCTCTCTCTTAGCCTAATGACAGACCTGGCAGAGGACATTTGCTGAGGAGACGTGTGGTGGTTGGGAGAAGTACAGTAATAACCTTTAAAAGTTAGTCTGGACGATGTATATCAAGAACCTCGAGGGGGTTGAGGCGGTGCAAGATGTGTTGGCAGATACCTCAACTGGTTATATTTATCTATCATTAACTGCCAGCGCCATTACAAACTTGATTTTCATACAGTTGTGAATCCTTCTAAATAACAGCTCATGATTACGGGAGAGAGAGACTGTAATTTTGATATCATTTTGACATCTAGGTTTAAGTTGCCAATTAAATGAGCCAGTTAGATATATTTTCGGTACTCCTCTGAAGGGAAAAAACTTAAATGACGATTATTTGCGATTTCGGAGCCAAGCCAACATGCTGAGACCTCCAGCAAGTGTCAGGCACGAACGGTCAGACTGGTGACCCATGTGGAAGAAGGGTGAGAGGAGGGATGAGGAGAGAGTGGGGCTGAGGAGAGAGTGGGGCTGAGGAGAGAGTGGGGCTGGAGTGAGTGGGGCTGGACCGCTAGAGCAAGGAAGAGGATGAGTAAGGATGGGTTGGATGGGGCCGGAGGTCGGGGCCACATGTGGAAGACAAGGGAGTGGCTGTCATGAGGGAAACGGACATCCATGCCGGGACGGATGACGGGAACTCTCCCAAGATAACGATGATATCAGTGAGGGGAAGGGAGCATTCTTGGAGGAACGAGATGACTTTCAAATGGGGAGGAAGGAAAGGATGAGGGCGTCATGGACAGAAGGGAGTCACACGTATAAAGAAAGAAGTCAGTGGAGGAGGCGAAGGACTTCCATAATGAACGGAAAAGATCTCTGGTGAGGTCGTGCAAGGTGTCCATAGAAGGGTAACGCCCTTGTGGGAGGAGGAACAGCAGCACCGGGAGGGGAGGAACAGCAGCACGGAGGGGAGGAACAACGCACCAGGAGGAGGAACAACCCAGCACGGGAGGGGGGGAGGACAGCAGCACCGGGAGGGAGGGGGGAGGGACAGCAGCACCGGGAGGGAGGGAAGGAGGGTATTAGCTACAATAAGCGGCTCACTTGTTCATCACGACCTCGAGCAGTAACCATACCTCCCCACACCGCTGCTGCTGCTGTGTAGTTCTCAGGAGGAAAATTCAGCCGGAGACAGGTGTTTGCCTAGCACACCTGTTCCAACTGCCAACATTTGCACACTTGTGCTCCCGGCCACCCATTAATAATCTACCAGGATTAGTCAATACCAGTGACAGGGATGAGTGAGGCAAATGTTCGTGGCTAAGGATGATCCAAGGTATTAGTGTATCATCGTTATCACGCTGCGACTATGCCATTCATTTCGTCATACATGACGTCATACTTCCTGAAAATTAGTGACGCAGTAAGATGACACGCTGTACACCTCAACAGGTGTGCGCACCACTCCCACAACACAACTTTTGTTATACAGGTACTTTATGTAAATCAATTAACATCATTTGCATAAATTTTGAACACAATTGTAACTACTTTAAATAAATACACAAAAAATGAGAACGCCGGCGTTTGGGAGGCTGGTCCTCAAAACGTGACAAACATGGGTGACTCTGGGAGTTGACCGCCATGTTGGAGGACCGAGGCACCGAGTCCTCAGTTGTCGACACTGTACAAAACATTACGTGGATGATGAGGTACAACACAACACAGTAGTAAGTCCTGTGGGTAGAGGTGTACACCGTGCAGCGGCGGGGAGCTTCCACTACTGACTCGTACAGGTGGTGATGCTTGTGGCCCTCTCGACCCCCTGCTGCCCCTCCGCTAAGCGCAGGTGTCCCCACACATCCCCAACACCAGGAGCGGCTGTGGCAACGCTGCCCCTCACACCCATGACGACGCTGTAACGACGAATTCTACGAACAGACTAATTAACAGCATTCAAACTAAGTCGGGCGGATGTAGACCTAGCTTTTCAGCAGCTGGAAGCCTGGCCACTAGTGAGGGCCCTGACGCACACCCCACACCTCTCCGGGAACTATATGAATCACTCTTATAAATCTAACAGCCAATACTCCACCCCCCCCCCACACCACTACCACCATAACCACCAAAACCACCACAATCATCAACCACCACCACCACCACCCGCACCACAACTGAGAAAGTTCAGTAATTATTATGTCATTACACCATCAAGTCCCTCTGCCAGCTCCTTAAAATTGAGTACGAATCTTTCACACATTGACAAGATTTCTCTCGGTATTAGTGAGGTGTTAGTTGACGTACATTACCTGGGTTGATGTACAGTCACGATCAAAACTTCCTTTACACACCAACACGAGATATAGCGCTGCAGTTCAGAGTCTCAGGCGTGTCAAGGGAATTTTGCTCGTGATTGTACATGAATGGCTGATTGTAGGAGAGAAATGTTATGATGACTGAAAAAAACGCCATTCCTTCACCACCACCACCACCATCACAATCCTTCATTTCACCACCACCACCATCACACCATTTCACCACCACCATCACCACCACCACCACAGCGGGCGGACCAATGTAGCTAAAATATTTGTTGGGGCTCGAGGGTGTGAAGGGAGGGGGGTGTGGGGAGGGGAGAGGGAGAGAGGGGGCAGAGGGAGAGGGGGGTAGGGGAGAGGAGGAGGGGTGGAGGGAAGAGGAGGAGGGGGGTGGGAGGGGAGAGAGAGGGGTGGGAGAGAGAGGGAGGGGAGGAGGGGTGGAGGGGAGGAAGGTGTGGAGGGAGAGGAGGGGTGGAAGGAGGAAGGAGGTGTGAGGGGAGGAGGAGAGGATGTGAGGGGAGAGGAGGTGGAGGGAGGGGATGGGAGGGGAGGAGGGGTGGGAGGGGAGAGGAGGAGGGAGGTGAGGGGAGGAGGAGGAGGGGTGTGGAGGGGGGAGGAGGTGTGGAGGAGAGAGGGAAGGGGTGTGAGGGGAGGAGGAGGGGGTGGAGAGAGAGGAGGGGGTGGAGGGGGAGAGGAAGGGGTGTGGAGGGGAGAGGAGGAGGGGTGTGAAGGGGAGGAAGGAGGTGGGAGGGAGAGGGCGTGGGAGGGGAGAGGAAGTGGAGGGGAGAGGAGGGGGCGTGGAGGGAGAGGGAGGGGGCAGGGGAGAGGAGGGGTGGAGGAGGGGGGCAGGAGAGAGGGGAGAGAGGGGAAGGGGAAGAGAGAAGGGGTAAGAGGGAGGGAAGGGGTAAGAGGGAAGAGAGAGAGGGGGGGGTAAGAGGGGAGGGAAGGGAGGATGTGGATCATTATTAAGTCAGGGGAGCCAGGTCGAGGGCACACCCAACACTGACCTCCTATCACCGCCTCTCTGTCCTCCACCCAGTGCTGCTGCTGTGTTCCCTGATGCTGCTACTACTGTTCCCTGACCCTGATGGTGCTACTGCTGTTCCTTGACCCTGATGCTGCTGCTGTGTTCCCTGACCCTGATGGTGCTACTGCTGTTCCTTGACCCTGATGCTGCTGCTGTGTTCCCTGACCCTGATGGTGCTACTGCTGTTCCTTGACCCCTGATGCTGCTGTTGTGTTCCCTGACCCTGATGCTGCTACTATTGTTCCTTGACCCCGATGCTGCTGTGTTCCCTGGCTGATGCTGCTACTGCTGTTCCTGACCCTGATGCTGCTGTGTGCTACTGATGCCTGTGTTCCTTGACCCTGATGCTGCTGTTGTGTTCCCTGACCCTGATGCTGCTACTGCTGTTCCTTGACCCTGATGCTGTTGTGTTCCCTGACCCGATGCTGCTACTGCTGTTCCTTGACCCTGATGCTGCTGTTGTGTTCCCTGACTGATGCTGCTATGCTGCTGTTGTGTTCCCTGACCCTGATGGTGCTACTGCTGTTCCTTGACCCTGATGCTGCTGTTGTGTTCCTGACCCTGATGCTGCTACTGTTGTTCCTTGACCCTGATGCTGCTGTGTTCTGGCCTGATGGTGCTACTGCTGTTCCTTGACCTGATGCTGCTGTTGTGTTCCCCTGACCTGATGCTGCTACTGTTGTTCCTTGACCCTGATGCTGCTGTGTTCTGTGGCCCTGATGGTGATGCTGTTCCTTGACCCTGATGCTGCTGTTGTGTTCCCTGACCCTGATGCTGCTACTGTTGTTCCTTGACCCTGATGCTGCTGTGTTCTGTGGCCCTGATGGTGCTACTGTTCCTTGACCTTGATGCTGCTGTTGTGTTCCCTGACCCTGATGCTGCTACTGTTGTTCCTTGACCCTGATGCTGCTGTGTTCTGTGGCCTGATGGTGCTACTGCTGTTCCTTGACCCTGATGCTGCTGTTGTGTTCCCTGACCCTGATGCTGCTACTGTTGTTCCTTGACCTGATGCTGTTGTTCTTCTCCTGATGGTGCTACTGTTGTTCCTGACCCTGATGCTGCTGTGTTCTGTGGCCCTGATGCTGCTACTGCTGTTCCTTGACCCTGATGCTGCTGTTGTGTTCTCTGACCCTGATGGTGCTACTGTTGTTCCTTGACCCTGATGCTGTGTTGTGTTCCCTGACCCCTGATGGTGCTACTGCTGTTCCTTGACCCTGATGCTGCTGTTGTGTTCTCTGACCCTGATGGTGCTACTGCTGTTCCTTGACCCCTGATGCTGCTGTGTTCTGTGGCCCTGATGGTGCTACTGCTGTTCCTTGACCCTGATGCTGCTGTTGTGTTCCCTGACCCTGATGCTGCTACTGTTGTTCCTTGACCCTGATGCTGCTGTGTTCCGTGGCCCTCATGCTGCTACTGCTGTGATGTTTCTATTGGTATCGCTGTAACTACTTCCTCTGCTGCTGCTTTTGCTGTTGTGGGTGGAGTAACTATTGTGTGGTAACGGCCACTTCCTCCTCTCCTGCTCCTGGTCTCGTTGTTGTTACTGTCGCTGTTTCTGCTGCTGCTCTTGTTCCTGCTGTCGCTACTGCTGCATTTCTCTTTGCTGTTGCTGTAACTAATAATGCTGCTGTGTGTGTGTGTGTGTGTGTGTGTGTGTGTGTGTGTGTGTGTGTGTGTGTGTGTGAGGTGTTACAATTGGTTCTTTCGCATTAAGTAATTATTAACAGTTAAATAAGTAACTCGGTAGCCTTATTTTATCCATCAGTTTATCGATTGTTCACATAACACGCCTTCTATACTGGAAAAAAGTCAAATATATTCATAATGAGAAAGAAAAAATCAAAGCGTTAACTAAAGTATTACCAAGTAAAAAAATTAAATTATAATGACACTTTTTGTTACATGATCATTGTTAGTATTTAATCTCCTTTGTTGACGATCTTTATACTACGTGACCCATCAAGGAGTTTTAGACTCCTCAGTAATTCCAACAGTGGGGCTTTACGCAGGTTCTTGACCTTGATTTGATAAAGTTTTCCTTTTAGACACCTCACAGTACATTCACACTTCTTCTAAGCAGCGCTATGATAAATTACGGTGAGGCGAGTCACAACACGAGAGCTCTCAAGTGTTACTAAAGCCCATCAACCAATCACTTGTTGTTTTGACCATTCTAACTCCCGTAAGTGTCAGTATATCAAGACTAAAATTCACCTTTACAAACACCATCCTTAAAATTATTCAAAATTATCAATATTCTGATAAATTACAGTACCAGTCAGACGTATGTAAACTGCTAGCCTCTACTGACCTGCTGTACAACTTGAGATAATAAACTGTAGGGAAAAATAACGAACTAACCTCACTTAACCTAACTAACTGGTGAGCCTTGTAGTCCACACCTGGCTTATAGTTAGTTAAGTCAGGGCTAACCCGGGGTAATACAGTATGCAGACACCGGTAATAACTGTGTCATTCATACTGTGTGAGAAATTCAATAAGCCCACGTATCTGACTCCATTAAAAGTTCATCAACCTTGACTCGCTCCGCCCTCTTTGTTTACGTAATAAAGCGCATATCATTCTTCATGTATTTTTTTATTTAACAAGTTTCTAATCACGTCAATATTACTCAATGTTTACGTGTTTTTTTTCTTCTTGTACATTTAATTTCAGTTTAATACACTGAATCGTCAAGGATTATTCACCAATGTACGTTTTTATAAGGTATTTTACTAACTTTTGTTCCAAGGTCGCTCAAACACACACACACACACACACAATCACCGTCCAGGATTTAACCTCACTTCATGAAGGTGGTTATGACGTCGGGCCGAATTTTTCTTATGAGAGAACAGTGTGAGTGTTGTGGTGGGCAAACCCGACCGTCCTTCTCAATGACATCACTCATATGTGTGTGTGTGTGCGTATTTGTGTGTGTGTGTGCGTATTTGTTTGTGTGTGTCTGTTTAATTGTGTGTGTGTGTGTGTGTGAGAGAGAGAGAGCAGGGAGCTGACAGGGAACTCCACTATATTGGGTAAAACTGAATAAACTCCTCAGCTATCTTTTGAGGGGAAAACCTAATACTTCAGGGAACCTCACACCAACAACACTGTATCTCCACCACTTGATGTTATTGTTTCAAAATATTCGTGCGTCAAGTGTAACTGTAACGATAAAACAGAGGTGCATTAATTTCGCTGTGGTGACTGTCATAGAGTTAGCGTCTTAAGTTACCAAGTACAGAAATTGATATTGAAACTGTATTTAGCCACAAAAATACAGATAGAGAGCCTGAACCCTCTTAGTGACACCTGTTACATACTGTATCTTCATTTCAAGGAATTATTACATAACATTTAGTATCATCTGGATTACTTTATGTAACATCTTGTTGGTAAATACATATTAAAATATTATGTTCTTTATAGAGGCCTGGAGGGGGGGGAAGGGGGGACACAGCCCGACCTGCCTCCCTCTCCTCCAAACCTCGAGTTGTACAATAAATAAACTGTCTCCTTCAATGACGATTTTCTTTACTCGTCTATCCTGTCCAACACAGGTGCCTGGCAGCCTGACCATCAAGTGCTGCCTCGCGTCAGTCAGCATCAGGGAGCTGTCATGAGGTGGAGGGCATGACAGGACGTTCGAGTTCGTCCCGCTGACAGCACCAGCTGGTAGGTTCCTGTAGCCTCGTACACAATTTGTTTACCAAGGTTCACCTCTCAGTCGGTCAGTGGGATTTTTCTTCTCCTGGCAGCTCTTCACTTCCACCTTAAACCTAACCCAACCTAACATGGTTTACCTTAAACTTAACTTTCCTGAACCTAAACCATCTTACCACACACTAACCAAACAACAACATCTCTTCTAGTCTAGTCTAACCTAACCAAACCTAACATAACCTAACCAAACTTTTTCAACTTCTTATACTCTAATTTTAACTACCAACAATTCCTCACTTGTCACCAACTTCCCTTCAACGATGGTGATGGTCACCCCAGACAAAATTATATGTGGAACAAGGTAAATAAAGTTACAAAACGTTTAATGATCTCGGGTCAATATATTCCGGATGTGAAGCTCCACACCAAATTTCATTTCGATCCCCGAAGACTGTTTTCAAATTCCTGAACACAAATGACATTTCCTGGAGGCGGGCGGGGAGAAGGAAGGGTGGAGGGAATATTCTATGAAGGGAGAATTACGCCGACAATGTCCCTGAGAATGGGTGAGTAACTTGGGCCGTGTTCATGTGAATTCAAAGTGGGTCACAGGGCACAGGTGCTGGGCCACCATCTTGCCACGTTATGCACAACACAACGGAGGGGGGACCGGTGGTAGAAGCGGTACCGTTCTTGCCTCGCAAGCGAGATGTCACGGGTTCGATTCCCGGGCCGGTGGAAGTTGTTTGGACTTACTTCCTAGCCCCCATTAGTCCCTGTTCACCGAGCAGTAAAGTAGGTACCTGTTGTAAGTCGAAAGTTGCGAATTCGTATTCAGGGAAAGTTGTTGGAGCTTCCAATAACTTGATGACATAAACCACTGACTCTTCAGGCTTCTACGCCCTTAACTCGTGAGACATAAGGCAAGCATGAACTTAGCATGCTTCCCTGTTGGGCGTTGTAAACGCTTCCGCGCTTCACCTTACACAAGGATGTAGGGGGGTGCCCAATAAAAAAACAAAAAAAACACGGAGATTTCACTGCCCACTATCGCATCCAAACACCGCCCACCAGTGAGCCGCCCACACCCGGGTACCTGCCTGCTTGGCCTTCAACCACCACAACAACCCACCCACTCTGACGTCACAACACCAAATGCAAAGCAGAATACTAAAGGAACATGGAAGGTGACACCGAGGAAGACACGAGACAAGGACCTCAATACTATAAGGACAGACAGAGAGACAGACAGTCGACCAGTGAGGAGGATCTTGATATTATCATGACAGACAGACGATCGGCGCTTCACGACAATCACTATATACTCCGCCAGAGTTTCTTTTTCTTCTTTGTCTGCTTCTTCCTCTTCTTCTGCGTGTTCCTCTTCGTCGTCTTCATCTACCTCTTCTTAAATTCTTTTAACTTTCCTTTTCTCCATCTCGGTTCTTCGTCTTAGTCTACGCCATTTCCTACATCATCATCTTCCTCCTCTTCTTCTCACGCACTCCTCCCTCCCACCCTCCTTAGTCACGGCCGCGCCTCAATACTCACAAGCGGCGACCATTATCGACACAAGTGATCCAAGCGTTTATGAAATTACAGTCACAGTGAGTACTTGACGCCATCATCAACTTGGGGTCAAGAGGTTCGGACTGTCAAAACGCAATCCTACACTCCATCCCACCTTCAATCCTACATCGATCCCACCTCAATCCCATCGAATCTTATCCCTAGCCCACCTTAATCCTATACTTCCATCCTATCTCATTCTACCCCCATCTTACATCAATCCCATCTAATCCATTCTCGGTCCAGTACTGTTTCTGTTGTGCATAAGCGACATAGTCCACGCCAGCACACTCATAAAATACATCTTATTTGCAGATGATAGTAATCTCTATGCCAACAACTCAGACCTCCATTCCTTGATGAGAACTATGAACACTGAATTGACTAAAGTCTGGACCTGGGTAATACGTAATAAACTGACCTTAAACCTTGAGAAAACCCACTACACGATCCTTCACAGAAGGAAAAACTTACCCCCAGACTTGGACCCCCTGTACCGTGGTAAAACGGTCCTCAAACGCGAACAAAATACTAAATTCCTCGGAGTTATTGTTGATGAGAAACTTAACTGGAGAAACCACATACAAGCCATTCACAGTAAAGTCAATAAACAGTGCAGTATCATGTATCACACTCGACAGTCACTCACTCTTACAGCAATGAAAGAAATCTATCATGATCTTGTTTACCAACACTTGATACACTGTCACACACTATGGGGGTCCTCTGGCTCTTCAAAATCCCTGGTTACTGCACAAGAGAGAGTTGTACGGACAATGACCTACTTGAAAAAAAACAGATCACACAAACGAATAATTGGTAAATTGAAAATGTTAAAATTCGAAAATATTAACACCAACTGCTGTGCCCTCTTTGTTTACAAATCTATCAATCACTTGCTTGACAATAATTATTTCCGGTTCCGGAATAATCAGAGGTACAACTCACGGCACCCAGAGCTACTAAGACCACCCCCCATGCACTCCTCTCAGTCCCAGACCTCCATAAAATATCACGGTGTGAAGGTGTGGAACAACTTGCCCCCACCCATCCGAGCAAAGACTACGCTCCCTTCCTTTAAATACTTATAATAAATAAAAAATAAATAAAAATAAATAAATAAATAAATAAAATAAATAAATATTGAAACGATAACCGTGGTAACATTATGAGATGTACTTATTACCACCATGCTATTGTACTAGTCCAGATGTTACTAAATGTTACATAATACTTCCTTGAGATAAATGTATAGTATATATCAGGTGCCTACAGGAGAGCTCAGGTTCTCAACTGGCTCAGTCATGTTAATATTATCCACTCCGTACCTTTGTTTTTAACGCTAAATAAACTGTTTCAATTCAATTCAACTTCCCATCCCACCTTAATCCCCTCCAATCCCGTCTCACCAGTTGGGATTTAACGGCAGTCATCAGCAGGTTCTAAGTGTCCATAAACCGGATTTTTATTGCCAATGAATCCAGTTTCTTGTGAGCTTTTGATCCTCCGCCAGTGACACCGACCAGTTGGGGAGGGGAGGGGGGTAAGAGGGGAGGGAAGGAGGGGGGAACAGGAGGGGGGAGGGAGAAGAGAGTGGGGAAGAGAAGGGAGGGGAAGGGGACAGGAGGGAAGGGAAGGGGACAGGAGGAAGGAGGAAGGGAAGGAAGGGGGGCAGGGGAGAGGGAGGAAGGGGAAGGGGGCAGGGAGAAGGGAGGAAGGGAAGGGGGGCAGGGGAGAGGGGAGTGAAGGGGAAGGGGAATAGGAGGTAGGGTAGTGAAGGAGAAGGGTGACAGGAGGGAGGGGAGGGTAGGGGAAGGGAGAGGGAGGAGGGGGTAGGTAGGGAAAGGGGAGGGGGGACAATAATCACACACGGCGTCACTTTCATGCTGGTAATGGTATTCTAAGTTGAGTTGGTAATGTGTTTTTTTTTCTCTCTCTCTTTCCCTCTTTCTTGTTTCTTTTAAATTTCTCTTTCTCTCTTTCTTGTTTCTTTTTATGTATCTTTCTTTATCTTTATGTACCCTTTTCTTATTGTCTGTCTGTTTGTGTCACATTCTTTCTCTCTCCCTGTCTTTCTAATTCTCTCTACCTGTTTATCTCCTTGTCTCTTTTCATCTCTCTCTCTCTCTCTCTTTCTTTCTTTCTCCATCTCTCTCTTCATATCTCTTTCTCTCTCACATGACCTTTACAGACAGCGTGGCCAACTGGGGATAATTGCATAAATTAGTTCACAAGACGCCGGCCACCACCGCCAGCCTCGAGGCTTCGTTAGCTGGTTGTGAGTCACCTTCCCTTTATCTCCGTATACATCGTGTGCCCACAGAACACAACACCTAATTAAGAGGATCACCTGAACACTCTCTAATAAACCTAACCTAACATATCGTAACCTAACCTAACCTGATCTAACTTATCGTAAAACCTAACCTAACCTAGCTTATATAATCGAACATATCGTAACCTCACTTAATCTAACCTAATCTAAGCTAACATAACGTAACCTAACCTATCATAACTAAACCTAACCTATCTTAAAACTAACCTAACTTCATCCGGCCAAATAATGCTAGGGTGGTTAATCTTCAGGTGGGAAAACTGGGGGGGGGAGGGGGAGATGCATCCAGTGATTCCAATGAAGGTATAGTCTCATTCCAGTTCCGACGCCATTTTAACCCACCTTCGTGTCGTGAGGTCAAGTGAGATAGTCAAATGAGCTCTTAAATCACCAGTTACGAGGAAAATACTTATGAAATCGTCTTTGAAAATCCGTATTCAGAACCCGAATTTCTTAAAAGGTCTTGAGGTAGAATTTTCCTTTTCTGAACTTTAAACGACCGTCTGACATGTAGGAGATAAAATAATGTTACAAAGTTGCATAAATTTTACCACATTCGTTTTGTGCCACAACTGACGCTAAGTGAACGTTATCTAGTTACGGTAAAGTCTTGGTATTCTCTTGAGGCCAGTATTGGAGCTAACCTTTATGCTTTAGCTTAAATCAACCAGTTAGGGACATCCTTACATCTCCACCTATAAGGAATATTCATCGTCTGAGCCTTTGACAACGTGAATCCGGGTTCAGATGAGGATCCATTGTGACCTCTGACGAACAGCAGACTCACGATACTCATGCCCAAGACTTACATTCATTACAAATATATTTATCATTTATCTTAAAGGTCTTACAGTTGACATTCTTGATAAAACTATAGTACTTTAGAATTATCGACAATTTACACACAATTTTTACTTTCATTGTTAACATTAACTGTTGCTACTTTTTTTTAACACACCGTAACGAACATATTGCTTAAAGTCTCTTACAAGTAAACAGAAACTTTCTCTCGCCTTAACTTGTGACACATTATGTTTTGTTGTTTACATCCACCACCATCTTGTTTACTATGTGTTGTTGTTTACATCCACCACCATCTTGTTTACCTTCCTCTAGTAGTCACCATTTGGGTTCCCTGCAATGTCCTCTCGGTGCTATTTCCGACTACGTTTGATCACCTCCACGTCTGCCTGTCCTGACTTGACTGATGTACTGAGGGATGTGTTGACTAGTGTGGTTCAGCCAATGACTAGTTTGTAAGTGTTGTTAAGTTGATGGGATGTTTATAATGATTCTTTTGGGGTGATTCACTGAGCTGTGGGTTTGTGTTGCTTTAGTCACCACTATCACAACTAGTTCTGACTGACTGACTGATTGGTTGACCGACTGATTGATTGACTGATTGATTGACTAACTGACTAATTAATTGACAGACAGACTGACTGACTGCAAGGTAGTCATGGTAGCAAATCAGCGCTGTTCTTTCTTTACGGCGATCGCTACACACATCCTGTATGTATGTATGTATGTATGTATGTATGTATGTATGTATGTATGTGTATATATGCATGCATGCGTGTGTGTTAAAATACTTAAGACGTCGTAGTGTGAGTTTGGTAGAGAAAAATAAACAGAAAACACAACAGGACAAAACGAGGCGCCATGTTCACTAAACAACTGTCGCCGCCGAGTCATACATGGGGAGGGAGGGAGGGAGGGAGGGAGGGAGGGAGGGAGGGAGGAAGAAGGAGGGAGGGAGGAAGGAGGGAAGGAGGGAGGGGAGGAAGGCGGGAGGACATGGTTCCCAAAAAGTTACCAAATCTCAAAAGGTCCATTACCACCCCCGATCTGCACGGCCAGACAATAGACAACCTCCCTAGACCAGCATCCGCCAGTAGGGTCGGCGGAATATGAAATAAGGTCCTTAAAACACCCATATATGGGACAGGGTAGGCTGTCTAGTGCCTGTACCGACAGACAATAACTAACCCATGACACAACCCTAACACACTATTAGCTTAGCTAGGCGCTCAGCCCGCCCTCTCTTACCTCCTAAATTTCTTCAATTTCCGAACTATAACTTCCTTCCCCCACCTCTCATCTTCTTTCATCCCTCCTTTCTCTAGAAAAAAGAAAAAAAGAAAAAAAAGGAAAGAGGGGAGGGAGGGAGGGAAGGAAGGAGGGATGGGGGAAGGGGGTAAGGATCGAGGGATAGGGAGGGAGGATTAAGAGAAGGTGGAAGAAGAGGAGGAGGGGAGAGAAAGTGAGAGAGAGACAGAGGAAAGGAAGAAAAGGGACGAAAGAAGGAAGAGGGGGAGGGAAGAGAGGGAGGAAAGATAGGGAGGAGAGGGAGAGAGAAGGAAGAGTAAAAAAAGATTGAGAGAAGAAGGGATGGAATGAAGAGGGATTGTGAGAGATGAAGGAGGGGAAGGGGGGCGGGGAGAGGGAAGGGGGATTTAGGGAGGGAGACATGAGGGAGAGGTGAGGTAGGAAACAAAAAGATAATAACATAACCACTTAAACATTTAAAGCTCCGTTAGTGCCGCGTCAGTTGTACTCCAGCAACACACAAAATAACAAACATATAAACACTATTACTCTCCCTCATGCCAAGTAAACACTAACGACAAGTCAGTAAGGAGAGAAGGGTGGGTATAGAGCTGACTTACGCATTTCAGTCTTAAGTATTATGAGGAGCAATGATTGGTCTGAGGTGTGACGTGGTAGTTTCTCTCTGTCTTTCTCTCTGTCCGTGACTCTTGTTTATATCTATTTTCTGTCCATCTACTGTCTCCCTCTTTCTCCCTGTCTGTCTGTCTGTCTCTCTCATCGTTTACTGTTAGAGCCTCAACTCTACGGGCCGGTCACTCCTTCTCTCGCCTGCCCCACCCACCACACTACTCTCTCTCTCTCTCTCAGGGCTGGGGTTACATCCCTGGGGTGTTCGAGGTTCAGGTGTCGAGGAATACCTTGACTATGACACACCACAACACAGCTGACACTTCAACACATGTAATCCACACCGCCTCCCTCCCCTTCCCTCTATCTCCCCCTCCATAAATTCCCCTATCAATTACCTCCCCTTCTTCCTCTCCTTCCCAAATCCCCCTCCAACACCTCCCATCAGCTGTGACGTCATACACCAGCTGTGAGGATAGTGGTTAACCTGTGTGTGTCTTTGTGGGAGGGAGGGTTAGAGGGGGGGGGAGATAGAGAGGGGGGAGGGATGAAAGGAAGAGGGGGGAAGGAGCAGTGGGTGAATAAGTCTAACAATTATATGCGTGTACAGATAAACGTATACATATATGGGTGTGTGTGTGTATACAAGTACACGCACACATACGTACATGTTCAGAAATATGTAAATAACAAAATCCAAGACCACAAGTGTGAACACAGCTGCACCACTGAGCTACTGACGTCATAGTTTTCAAGACGTAATGATGAAGTCCTTCCTCTCCACCCACACGCGCACACACACAAGTTGATGACGTGGGTATGACGTCACACCCACATCCGCAGGCGATACATAACAAAGCGGTCCAAGGTCAGGCCAGCTACAGCTTATTCGTCGTAGGGCCGTAAGGTTGATCTGCCCCTGACAAAAACTATTCAAAAACGACCTTACGGTGTTGCCATTCCAAGCCTCTCAACGCTAGAGAATATACGCGTCCGAAGAGGATATTTGCCGACAATTATTTTTATTTCCTAAAACTTCTGGATAAATTCTAGTCAATATCATCGATTCTTAAACCCAAACATTAAAACATAATAAACCCCATCTGTTGATATCACTTATAATAAACACCTACGTTGGGTTTAATGATATCAAGCGACATCCGTTACCAATATCTGAAGTCAGTTTTGAAATTAAACTAATGTCAGTTATCGCACAATGAAAGTTCAGTTGAGCAATAAACACGGCGAGTGGACGGTGGTGAAGATGACGATAAAGATTGGAAAGTGAAGGATAATTGAGAAACGGAGAAAATTAAAGAAGTAATAAATAAATAAATAAATAAATAAATAGTGTCAAGAACCCCTCCTCCTCCTCCCCCTTACGTCAGCACCTACTAGACCTGCACACACACACTCAAGTGATGGATATTTATTTGGTCTATGCTAACACTTGAGCATTCGTTCTTTATCCATGTATACATTGCTTTCTTCCTTGATTTTGTTCTTCTCTTTTCATTTACAAGATTTTCTACTTTATTTACTTTAAACACACACATAACAACATAAGAATGGAGGAAACTGCGGCGGGTCAATTGGTCCATACTGGGTAGTCCCATTTACACCCAACCCCTATCGCTCATATATCCACCCAACCTATGTTTGAAGCTATCCAGCGCATTCAAGTTAATGATGATGTTTGTCTAATTTAAAACCATTGCTACGAGTTCGCTCCTGGTTGGATAGTCTGAGTACCTCTGTTTAACCCTGAGTTCCATTTATACACCTCGAGCATATCGCCCCTCACTCTACGTCTCTCGAGGGAGTGCGCGCGCACACACACACAAACACAATATAACTTTTGTATTTACTTTATCATTTAAATCAAACGTAAAATACGAACTAGAAGATAAAAACAAGACTAAGACTGATCCTCACTACACGTCCCCCTGCTACCCTGACTTTCTATGTATTAATAACCTCGCGGCTATGGTTCAGTAAAGAGCATAACCTCAGCACCTGAAGATTACCCCCCCCCCCGAGTTTATTAAGTCTTCGCCCTAAACTAACTTAAACCTATTTCAACTTAACATATCATAACTTAACTTAATTTCTAGCCTAACTTACCCTAACTTAATTTTACTTCACCTAACTTAATTGTACTGAACAATACCTAACCTAACTCTCCCCACACACACACAAATAGAGTTAGGGTGGTTAATATTCCGGTGAAATAAAGTGGTGCGAGGCATAAATCATCAGGTGATCCGTTTAATCATTTATGGCAGATTAAGAGTTTACTTTAGGGGCTTTATTGTTATGAGCGGGTTCGACGCCTCAGTGGGTTCGACACCTCAATGGGTTCGACACCTCAATGGGTTCGGCGCCTCAGTGGGTCCGCAGCTTAGGTTTGGTCATGGGTCTCAGTAACTGTATGCTGTTGGTAATTTAGTTCCTGGTTTGAGTGAGGAAAGGAGTGGAAGGTGAGGTGTATGGGAAGAGGTGCGGGGTAGGGGGTCGCATACTCTCCCACACACCCACACCACACACACAAATCCACCTACGCACACAATACACACGAACACACTGCCACACACCCACATACACACACACACGAACATGATGTCACACAGGCACAAATCAACATACACTGCCACACACAAAGACAGACACACACACACACTTTAAAGTTCTTCCTTATCAAATTTATCATCATTTTCAGATAAAAACTCACGAGGATTAAGACGAGATAAAACTAAACATAATCCACCGTATATCTCCTACAGTCGTGTGGCAACGTTCGTCACATCATCGGCAGGAGGATCTTGGGTACAAGTTTGGTCCAGCCAGTTGCAGCTACGTGACTCTTGCCCTTCCCCCTCAGACCACACAGCCTCTCAAGTAGGAGTGTATATGTTAGTTTTCTTACGCCGGGTGAAGGGTCGTAGGGACACAAGGGTGACCAGTATTGTCACATCTGCCGAGATTTTGTGGTTTTGGGGAAGTAACATGGGCGAAATTTCAGCAAGATTTAAGCCAATGAGAAAATAGCATTGACTAATCCTAAAGATCTGATAAAAATGTTGCTGAAATTTTAGGTGTGGTTAGTACTGTTGCACGGGTGAGTAGCGTGGATACCAGTAACAAATTTAGGAAAATAAGAAAATTTGGCTATACAGTGTAAAGGCGAACACTAGAAGGACCGGGGGCTAGCAGAGACTGGTGTGGATGATTTAATTAAAATCCGGATCTCTGAAGAGATAAAAAATCTGGGAGGATTGATATGACATTGAAAACGTTTAGAATGGTGGGCTGTGGTCACCAACCCTTAGAAGTTTAATTAATATCTGTGTTGGCTAAACAGAGAAAATAAGCAGCCATTGTGAAGACAAAGTTAACACACTTCGATACACCCTTCAGGAGGTAACATAACTCCCTTCTCCCCTGGCCAGACAGAGTGACTCAGGAGGGGAAGGAACAACCCTGCCACTGACAGTCATTTGTGTGGATACACTCTTGTAGAGTTAAGTGGCTAATAGGCAGGCTGTTCCCTCAGGGCCAACGTCCTCACTCTCGTCTGGTCGCCGGACAAGCATCCACTGACCACCACACTACGTCACTTCACTACCTGGCTGTACCACCTCCTGTAACACCACAGCCCCGGGACCTGCACTCACAACTTCCTAAAATGAAGTTTCGTCTAGCCTGGAGATGCTTAAAGTGGCTAACTTTAGCTGAAGAACTAAAATTATGTTTATAAATGGCAGTAAACCTGGATAAAGACTCTACCTTATATGGGAACAAAATTAATATATATACAAACAGTATATTATTTTTGTGGGTCCGAACCCTGGGTCTGGATTTATGAAGACACCTAAACATATTTTTCTCCTCTTCAGAAGTTAAGTGAATGAATCAAACTACAGTACGGTCGAATTTCTGCATTACTTCAAAGGCATAGTGGCCTCGGTCTCTCTGCAGTCTTAAATCACTAATAAATTTGGAGAAAACAGTTCAACCTAGGCACTTGTAAGTCTCCAGTGAAGCATGGCATACCTGGTAAAATATTACTTCGCATGTATATAAATCTTACATTAATTACTTGACACAGTCGTCGTCACGTGAGGTGGGATACCTGAGTGTGTAAACAGTGATGGATGTTGACGTGTTGAACAAACTCTATTACTCTCCTCACATATATAAAAATAATTCTCCATTAATTACTGGCAACATTCCTGGTTCACCCAAGCGTAGTGCCGGGAGTATGTGAGGTGGTGGTGGCAGTGATGAGGCGGTGCATATCTCAGAATCACAACAAACATTGAGACACGCGAGGCCTCACCTTCTGCTAGGCTACGACCTGACACACACACACACACACACATTGGCGTCAGATGCTCCAAAGTTTATTCATACGTGATAATAATATTTTTCCCCACAAACTAACTGACACTGAGAACACCTCCAGCTGGCTCATATCAGCTATAGCTCTCCAATGGCATCCAAGACGACATAAACAATCCTGAGACACACCAACAGACAGACGCCTCTTCCCTGCTCTACAGTCAAGGACATAAATAACAATCCCGTGTTAGAACAGAAGCCGGAATTAGAAACGACACTCATTATTCAGACTAAACGGGAAGAATGTGATCTGTGACTCATCTATTTTTTCCCTCTTGTTTACTATATGAGAACCGGAAACGAGGAGTTCCAAGAAGGATAAAGGGATATGACTGAAGACAACAATGGTCGGGAGGGAATGTGGTGTTGGTGGAGGGGGCAGGAGGAGACACGTCCATCTCCCCGGATATAAGCAAAAGGTTACACTGACGACATTGTACAGCCCAGCCTAAAGCATTAAGAAACTTTTTGTATCCGGCGAAAGTGATGACCAAAGTGATGACGTTAGTGATGACATCATCCTCGTGCATCCTTTTGATATTGTATCGCCTAACTTATCTTTTTTTATTTCGTTTATAATTAGTTTCATAATTAGTTCTGATAACGAGAACAAAATAACAAGAATAATTATAGAACAAGGTGGAGGTAAATTCAAGTTCTTTAAAATAAATTATCTTTACTGACTGAATACCACTACACTTTCTCAGTAAAAATAACCCAACTTAATCTATCAAAGAAATGACATCGCTTCAGATATTTTTGTTCTATTGACTTACAGACCTTAAGTTCCAGTAAAAACACAGACTAGGCGTGTAGTGCAGATGGCGTGGGAACTTGTCAAACACTGTGGTGATGGTGGTTATAGTGTCAATGCGTATTAAAACATCTCATCTGATTTCTACACATTGGTTATGTTAGGTGAGGTTAGTGAGGTGAAATGCTAGGGAGTGTTACTGTGTAAGGTAAGATAGGGTCATGCAGTGTTTATATAAATACAACATGGCGGTATTAGCTTACACGGACCCATGACAACAATATTTAGTCCAAGTTATCTTCACGAAACTCATTAATAAACACAATATCATGTCTTAAAATACCTCACAAGATAACAGTTAATTTAATATAGCTGTATCTCTTGTCAGTCTTATTTTATTAGCACGAAGAAACTGACGTATTTAATTTTTAAAACAAAAGATTACATTATCGAGTTTTCTTCAGTCAACAAATACGTCCAAGTTTGGTGGGAAGAACCAAATTAACCTATCCCAACCCATCCTAATCTAACCTAACCACTCATTAACCTAAGCTGGCCAATATATTCAACGATAATTCCCTCCGATAAAGGTCTGTTTTCCATACAAAGTTGTCTATAACATTACCATCATGTCATTCCGGTGTAGGCTTCCATTTTACGTCTGACACATTAGAGTATCACTCGCCCCCTCATGGTCAAGACAGAATACTTGAACAGCAGTCCAACTTGATGACACACCACATTAATTAGTAAATAAAGCCAACCTAACCTAAGCTAACCATATCCAACTAAGCTAACCTCCCATACCTATCTTACATAAACAACATTCTAAGTAAAGTTTGAAAGAAATTAAGAGTTGGTTCAATGACGGATCATTCTAACCTTACTGTCAGCCCCCAACGAGTCCATATGAGGTAGGGGTTGGATTAGGTTAGGTGATAGGTTGTTTCTACCCCATATATCATAATTACTATACACGTCATCTAGTCTATTAAAACCACTAAAATAAGAAGTCTAAATAACCAATATATTTTTAAGTTACCCCACTAAAGATATTCGCTTTTCTTTTATCGTCAGCGTCCATTTTTATTAAAGTTTAAAGGCTAACTATGGTAAAATAGACATACAAGTCCTACCATAGTAAACCGAGAGGAAAAGAGTCGACAAGAACAATCAGTCAAAACGAATCACATCAACACATAGATGAAGAGGTGATCAATTGATGTGTGAGATATATGAGGTGGATGTAAGATGATAAAGGAGAGGGTGGAGGTAAGATGATAAAGGAGAGGTGGCGGTAAGATGGTAAAGGAGGGTGGCGGTAAGATGGTAAAGGAGGGGGTGGCGTAAGATGGTAAAAAGGAGGTGGCGATAAGATGGTAAGGAGGGGTGGCGGTAAGATGGTAAAGGAGGGTGGCAGTAAGATGGTAAAGGAGGGGGGTGGCGAGATGGTAAGGAGATGGCGGTAAGATGGTAAAGGAGGGTGGCGGTAAGATGGTAAAAGGAGGGGGTGGTAAGATGGTAAGGAGGGGTGGCGGTAAGATGGTAAAGGAGGTGTGGGAAGATGGTAAAGGAGGGTGGCGGTAAGATGGTAAAGGAGGGGGTGTGAGCAAGATGGTAAAGGAAAGGTGGCAGTAAGATGGTAAAGGAGGGTGGCGGTAAGATGGTAAAGAGGGGTGGCAGTAAGATGTGTTAAGGAGGGTGGCGGTAAAGATGGTAAGGAGGGGTGGCAGTAGATGGTAAAGGAAGGGGTGGCGGTAAGATGGTAAGGAGGGTGGCAGTAAGGGTAGGTAAAGGAGGGGTGGCGGTAAGATGGTAAAAGGAGGGGGTGGCGGTAAGATGGGCAAAGGAGGGTGGCGGTAAGATGGTAGGAGGGTGGCGGTAAGATGGTAAAGGAGGGAATTGGCGGTAAGATGGTAAAGGGAGGGTGGGGTAAAATGGTAAAGGAGGGGTGAGGTAAGATGGTAAGGAGGGGTTGGGGTAAGATGGTAGGGAGATTGGGGTAAGATGGTAAGGAAGGGTGACGGTAAGATGGTAAAAAGGAAGGGTGGCAGTAAGATGGTAAAAGGAGAGATTGTGTAAGATGGTAAAGGGAGGGGTGACGGTAGATGGTAAGGAGAGTGGCGTGGATGGTAAAGGAAGGTTGGCGGTAGATGGTAGGGAGGTGGCGGTAAGATGGTAGGGAGGTGACGGTAAGATGGTAAAGGAGGGGTGACGGTAAGATGGTAAAAGGAAGGGTGACGGTAAGATGGTAAGGAATTGGCGGTAAGATGGTAAAGGAAGGGTGGCGGTAAGATGGTAAAGGAGGGGTGGGGTGATGGTAAAGGAAGGGGTGGCGGTAAGATGGTAAAGGAAGGGGTGGCGGTAAGATGGTAAAGGAGGGGTGGGGGTAAGATGGTAAAGGAGGGGTGGGGGTAAGATGGTAAAGGAGGGGTGACGGTAAGATGGTAAAGGAGGGGGTGACGGTAGATGGTAAAGAGAGGTGGCGGTAAGATGGTAAAGGAGGGGTGGGGTAAGATGGTAAAGGGAGGGTGGGGGTAAGATGGTAAAGGAGGTGACGGTAAGATGGTAAAGGAGGGGTGACGGTAAGATGGTAAAGGAGGGGTGGCGGTAAGATGGTAAAGGAGGGGTGGCGGTAAGATGGTAAAGGAGGGGGTGACGGTAAGATGGTAAAGGAAGGGGTGACGGTAAGATGGTAAAGGAAGGTGACGGTAAGATGGTAAAGGAAGGTGACGGTAAGATGGTAAAGGAAGGGGTGGCGGTAAGATGGTAAAGGAGGGGGGTGGCGGTAAGATGGTAAAGGAGGGGGTGACGGTAAGATGGTAAAGGAAGGGGTGGCGGTAAGATGGTAAAGTAAGGGGTGGCGGTAAGATGGTAAAGGAGGTGGCGTAAGATGGTAAAGGAGGGGGTGGCGGTAAGATGGTAAAGGAGGGGTGACGGTAAGATGGTAAAGGAAGGTGACGGTAAGATGGTAAAGGAAGGGGTGGCGGTAAGATGGTAAAGGAAGGGGTGGCGGTAAGATGGTAAAGGAGGGGGGGGTAAGATGGTAAAGGAGGGGTGGCGGTAAGATGGTAAAGGAAGGGGTAGAGGTAAGATGGTAAAGGAGGGGTGGCGGTAAGATGGTAAAGGAGGGGGGCAAGATGGTAAAGGAGGGGGTGTAAGATGGTAAAGGAGGGGTGGGTAAGATGGTAGAAGGGTGGCGGTAGATGGTAAAGGGAAGGATAGAGGTAAGATGGTAAAGGAGGTAAGATGGTAAAGGAAGGGGTGCGGTAAGATGGTAAAGGAGGGGTGGGGGTGATGGTAAAGGAAGGGTGGCGGTAAGATGGCAAAGGAAGGGTAGAGGTAAGATGGTAAAGGAGGTGGCGGTAAGATGGTAGGAAGGGGTGGCGTAAGATGGTAAAGGAGGGGTGGGGGTAAGATGGTAAGGAAGGTGGCGGTAAGATGGTAAAGGAAGGGTAGAGGTAAGATGGTAAAGGAGGGGTGGTGGTAAGATGGTAAAGGAAGGGTGGCGGTAAGATGGTAAAGGGAGGTGGCGGTAAGATTGGTAAAGGAAGGGTGGCGGAAGATGGTAAAGGAGGGTGGGGGTAAGATGGTAAAGGAAGGTGGCGTAAGATGGTAAAGGAAGGGTAGGAGGTAAGATGGTAAAGGAGGTGGTGGTAAGATGGTAAAGGAAGGTGGCGGTAAGATGGTAAAGGAGGTGGGTGGGGGAAGGTGGGTAAGATGGTAAAGGAAGGGAGGAAGATGAAAGGAGGGGTGGCGGTAAGATGGTAAAGGAGGTGGCGGTAAGATGGTAAAGGAGGTGGTGGTAAGATGGCAAGGAGGGAGTGACGTAAGATGGAAGGAAGGGGTGGCGGTAAGATGGTAAAGGAGGGGGTGGCGGTAAGATGGTAAAGGAAGGGGTGGCGGTGTGGTAAAGGAAGGGGTGGCGGTAAGATGGTAAAGGAGGGGGTGACGGTAAGATGGTAAAGGAGGTGGTGGTAAGATGGTAAAGGAAGGGGTGGCGGTAAGATGGTAAAGGAGGGGGGGTATGATGGTAAAGGAGGTGGAGGTAAGGAGGAAAGGAGGATATATTTCACCCTACACTACATGTCCCTCTTATTACACCTAAAGTGGGTCTATAAAGGTGATGCCTCCGTGACGACAATACGAGGTCATTATTTCCGGTTTGGTCGACTACCTGGAGGACTAAGGTAAATGTTGTAACTTGTGACATCTTCAGGCAGATAGATAGATAGATAGATAGATAGTGAAGTAGATGGTTAGATATAGATAGACTTATAGACATACAAGTAGACAGGTATATACTGTATGTAGATGTAGATATTTATTCATTACATTGATATCTGACCCACCACATGCTCCTCCCTCACACCAACAACACTAAACATTTTGGCATAAAACTAAAGAAGTGGAGGATTATCTTAACACAATACACCCACACTAGCACCCCCAGGTTTTCAACGTCACGAGAAGCTCAAAACAGGTCGTGTGGAAATAAACAAACAACGTAATGAGTTAAGATAACATGGCCAGCCTCCTTCCTACATGCATGTCGTGGGCGGCAAGTCCTGGTGTGACGTCACTGCCTGCGTCATCACAACGTAATCACAAGCGGAAACCGAATTCTTGCGTGTTAACATTATCTACGGCCTCAATTACGCTTCCAGATTTACAATGGATCTATTTGTGTCCGTGTATTATCATGCATGAGGTCCCACACACATGCTGGTGCTATCACTGTGAAGATTAGTAATTATAAATCTTTAAGAGGGACAAATACTGAAGACCGCGAGTGTGGCGACATTATCTTTAATATCTTATGGTGAACCGTTAAACAACACAAACGCAAATACATAAATAAGGTACAGTTGCACAGGTGTAAGATACGAGAGCGAGATAACATGTATGCCGCTGTACCTGTCACACCTGGCTGTACTTATCAACCAAGGATTACCAATAATTACCTGTAAGATTCTCAGAACTTCCCACGTTAAGTAAATCACCAATTGGAGATGAGTAGACGTAACTAACTGGCTTATGTAAGTTACGACACAAGGATAACAGTCTGAAGAACGAACTGCTGTAAGAATGTATATACAGTCACTAGATGCCTTAACCCCAGTCAGTTACGGGAAAATCAACTAAAAAAACAATCCTTGGAACTTCTACGTAAACCAGTGTTATGACATATAGAACGATATGCTGACACACAAAGAGTATGTAATATCAGCCTTCGTCATCAAACACCACCATAACTCTTTATTTACCATGGATAACCTTATTTGGTATACATAACGGCTGACAAAATATAATATTATAGAAGTGAACAGAGATCAAGGAGGCTGAGGGTTGAGTATAAGGGTGGAATTAGCGAGGTGATCATGTTTAATACCTGTACCGTACAACATGGGGAGTTTTAGTGATGATATGGGTGGCGAATCAGATGTGTGTGTGTGTGTGTGTGTGTGTGTGTGTGTGTGTGTGTGTGTGTGTGTGGAAGAACAATGACAGTTTTATGTAGAACTTAAGTAACTCCTTCCTCTTCCCCCCATCCTCCCTCCCTCTTTTCTTTCCTTCACTTTCCTACCCCATCTACGTCTCCCCACACAGTCACCTTGCCCGCCATGCTGACCTGTCCCCCTCCCCTACTGGTGCCAGGGATTCCAGGTCACATCATCACTACACCATCATTGATACAATCACACCATCACTACACCATCATTGATACAGGTCACACCATCACTACACCATCATTGATACAGGTCACACCATCACTACATCATCATTGATACAGTCACACCATCACTAAACCATCATTGATACAGGTCACACCATCACTACACCATCATTGATACAGGTCACACCATTACTACACCATCATTGACAGTCACACCATCACACCATCATTGATACAGGTCACACCATCACTACACCATCATTGATACAGGTCACACCATCACTACACCATCATTGACAGGTCACACCACACACCACATACATCCACCATCATTGATACAGGTCACACCATCCACACATCACTACACATCATTGATACAGGTCACACCATCACTACACCATCATTGATACAGGTCACACCATCACTACACCATCATTGATACAGGTCACACCATCACTACACCATCATTGATACAGGTCACACCATCACTACACCATCATTGACAGGTCACACCATCACTACACCATCATTGATGCAGGTCACACCATCACTACACCATCATTGATGCGGTACCATCACTACACCATCATTGATCGGTCACACCATCACTAAACCATCATTGATACAGGTCACACCATCACTACACCATCATTGATACAGGTCACACCATCACTACACCATCATTGATACAGGTCACATCATCACTACACCATCATTGATACAGGTCACACCATCACTAAACTATCATTGATACAGGTCACACCATCACTACACCATCATTGATACAGGTCACACCATCACTACACCATCATTGATACAGGTCACACCATCATACACCATCATTGATACAGGTCACACCATCACTACACCATCATTGATACAGGTCACCATACTCCATCATTGATACAGGTCACACCATCACTACACCATCATTGATACAGGTCACACCATCACTACACCATCATTGATACAGGTCACACCATCACTACACCATCATTGATACAGGTCACACCATCACTACACCATCATTGATACAGGTCACACCATCACTACACCATCATTGATACAGGTCCCATCACTACACCATCATTGATACAGGTCACACCATCACTACACCATCATTGATACAGGTCACACCATCACTACACCATCATTGATACAGGTCACACCATACTACCATCATTGATGGTCACACCATCACTACACCATCATTGATACAGGTCACACCATCACTACACCATCATTGATACAGGTCACCATCACTACACCATCATTGATACAGGTCACCATCACTACACCATCATTGATACAGGTCACACCATCACTACACCATCATTGATACAGGTCACACCATCACTACACCATCATTGATACAGGTCACACCATCACTACACCATCATTGATACAGGTCACACCATCACTACACCATCATTGATACAGGTCACCATCACTACACCATCATTGATGCAGGTCACACCATCTCTACACCATCATTGATAGAGGTCACACCATCACTACCATCATTGATACAGGTCCACCATCACTACACCATCATTGATAGGTCACACCATCACTACACCATCATTGATACAGGTCACACCATCACTACACCATCATTGATACAGGTCACACCATCACTACACCATCATTATACAGGTCACACCATCACTACACCATCATTGATGGTCACACCATCACTACACCATCATTGATACAGGTCACACCATCACTACACCATCATTGATACAGGTCACACCATCACTACACCATCATTATACAGGTCACACCATCACCATCATTGATACAGGTCACCATCACTACACCATCATTGATACAGGTCACACCATCACTACACCATCATTGATACAGGTCACACCATCACTACACCATCATTGATACAGGTCACACCATCACTACACCATCATTGATACAGGTCACACCATCACTACACCATCATTGATACAGGTCACACCATCACTACACCATCATTGATACAGGTCACACCATCACTACACCATCATTGATACAGGTCACACCATCACTACACCATCATTGATACAGGTCACACCATCACTACACCATCATTGATACAGGTCACACCATCACTACACCATCATTGATACAGGTCACACCATCACTACACCATCATTGATACAGGTCACACCATCACTACACCATCATTGATACAGGTCACACCATCACTACACCATCATTGATACAGGTCACACCATCACTACACCATCATTGATACAGGTCACACCATCACTACACCATCATTGATACAGGTCACACCATCACTACATCATTGATACAGGTCACACCATACTACACCATCATTGATACAGGTCACACCATCACTACACCATCATTGATACAGGTCACACCATCACTACACCATCATTGATACAGGTCACACCATCACTACACCATCATTGATACAGGTCACACCATCACTACACCATCATTGATACAGGTCACACCATCACTACACCATCATTGATACAGGTCACACCATCACTACACCATCATTGATACAGGTCACACCATCACTACACCATCATTGATACAGGTCACACCATCACTACACCATCATTGATACAGGTCACACCATCACTACACCAACATTGATACAGGTCACACCATCACTACACCATCATTGATACAGGGGCGTGAATCCAGAGCAAAAATATGGAATGGCCTTAACAGTTGTATGTATGTCCTTATTTGGGTTTTCGTGGATGTCTCGTAAATGGTAAGTACGTCAATCAAAATGTAAAATTCCACTAAAAGTGACTGAATTAAGGTAGTAATAAAGTCGGGAAGTGAACGATAATTTGATGAAGAAACGATAATTTTGAGGCTCCAGTACGATAATTCACATTAGAATATTTGTCAACACTGACTGGGACGGTTGCTTATACAGAGTCTTTTGAATAATTAAAGTTATTATAGTAATGAATGATAAATTAGTTTCTCAATTTTCCCATTTAATTCAAGAGGAAATTATTTTTAGATTTTTTAGATTTAGAATTTTATATGAAGGAAGGAAGGAAGGGGAGATGAGGACCAACTGCTATAGGGGCCGTGACCCTATAAAGATTAAAACCACTGCTAGAACAAGGCACAAGTACCTCGGGCAGTGGGGTAGGTGTGTGGCGGTAGTGTGTGGCGTAGGGTGGGTGTGTGTGTGACAGTGAGCGTTGATTGTGGGTGTGTGACAGTGGGGTGTGTAACGGTAGTGTGTTGATTGTGGGTGTGTGACGGTGGGGTGTGTGACGTTATGTGTGTGACGGTGGGGTGTGTGACGTTATGTGTGACGGTGGGGTGTGTGACGTTATGTGACGGTGGGTGTGTGATGGTGGAGTGTGTGTGACGGTGGGGTATGTGACGTTGTGTGTGTGACGGTGAGTGTTGATTGTGGGTGTGTGACAGTGGGGTGTGTGACGGTGAGTGTTGATTGTGGGTGTGTGACAGTGGGGAGTGTGTTGATTGTGGGTGTGTGACGGTGGGTATGTGACCGGAGGTTATCTGTTATGATTAAACGAAGAGACAGACAGACAGACAGACCAAACACAGTACCTTGCCCCTAGAATTGCCAAGAGTTAATAAGTGAAGAAATGAAACAGCAGCAACAGAAGAAGATAAGAGGCAACATTAAAGAAGAAAAACATACACATAAATTAATAGTGTGTGTGTGTGTGTGTGTGTGTGTGTGTGTGTGTGTGTGTGTGAAGGCCCTCAGCAGCCAAATAACACACTTGATGACAGACCGAGGACACACACACACACACACACACACACACACATATACCATTATCTCGGGACAGACGGACTGAGACACCAGACAAAAAACCATAGTCCCCCCCTAGGATGAGAGGTTTGGTGGGGAGAGTGGGGAGAGGAAGGAGGGGGGGTGTGGGGTGGGGTGGGGGTGGGGTGGGGGTGGGGTGGGGGAGTGGAGGGGAGAGAGGAGGGGGGTGGGGTGGGGTGGGGTGGGGTGGGGGAGAGGAGGGGGTGGGGTGGGAGTTGGGGGGGGGTGACATACCAGCCCTGGAATCTTAAAGAGAACCGAACATGTGATTCAGAGAGACAAACAGTGGTTCTTGGAGGGTAAAACGAGGCCGGCCACCAGCGACATTTGCCGGGGTAAATATTTAGCTGTCGCCTCTTCTTTTCGCCGCCATAATATTATCCTCCTCCTCGCCATGCATCGAGACTGACTGACTGACTGACCGTACAGTATATTATAACTTTCTTGAGTCACTAATACATTCTAACAAGGTCTCTCTCTCTCTCTGCCTACACGACCAACACAGATTCTCTCTCGTCGTTCACTAACATTTATTTAGTCATTCTTAACCACTGTATTATATGGTGGGTTATGGTCGTTTTAGCTCTACAACAAGATTCTAGGATTTCTATGATTTTCCATTTGGTTTATCCTCGTCGTTTTACATTAACCTAACCTAACGTAATTTAACCTGACCTAAACCAACTTAAACTACCCAATCCTAATCCTAACCTAACCTACCCAAATCTAACCCAACCCAACCCTAACCTAACCTAACCCACCCCACCCTAACTTAAGTGACATAGTTCTTCTGCCTTGTGTCAAAGTCTAAACACCACAAAAAAAAAAAATACAACTAACGAGAGATTTAACAGTAATGCAATATGGCTATCTTCATAATTTATAAACAAAAACATTATATCCTTCTATCCGTAAAGTCATCAGTGTCACAACTCAACGCTCGAAAAACACACACACACACAAACACACACACACACACATTTTTAAAACATATAGGATATAATTTAGTCTACCCTGATCTTCCGTTCTTTCCTCTAGTCATCTTTATCCTTATCTACTCGTCCTCCTATTTTACTTTCTTATTTCATTCTATTCTTCACGCCTCCCTTTTCTACTCTACTCTTCCTTCTATCATATTATTCTTCATTCTTCTATTCTCTATTCTGTACTTCCTTATTCTATTGATACACGAAAGCGTTGAAAAACAAAAGAAAGACGAGAACTATAAATGATATAACGCATTGATGAAAATTATAAATGATAAAATGCGCTGTTAAAACAAAAGACGAACTATAAATGACATAAGTTGACAGAAACACAGACAAGAACTATAAATGATATAATGCGCTATAAAAACAAAGACAAGAATTATAAATGATTTAACAATGATAAAATAAACAAATTAAAACTATAAATGATATAACAACACTGATTATAAAGACATCACATAACATTGATGAAGACAATGAGGGACCCCCCCCCTCCACAACACACACACACGGACAGTGGGGTAGAGTTCGGGTAGAGTCTCATTGCTATTTCGACACCATTTTGCTTGACGTCACGGTGGCGTCAATTACGTGTGGCAGTAAGCTGCATGCCCGAGAGAGAGAGAGAGAGAGAGAGTGGTATCCCAGTAGCGACGCAGGATACATGACACAGAAGTCGTGGAAACATGAGATTGAAATGATAACACTCGGACTGGTACTGCCGTGTTCAGACTGTCGTACTCTCAGGAAGATGTTATCGTACTCTGGGGATGTTGTTGTACTCTAATTGTGAGCATGACGTATGTACTCGGATGTCGAAAACATTTTCTAAACGTCGAACTGAAGGTGATACAGTTTACGAGAGAGAGAGAGAGAGAGAGAGAGAAAAAAAGAGAGATGTGTCGTGTCAATAGGAGGAGGGAGATGGTTACATACACCCACATACCCACACAAACACCCACATAGACACCCACCCACACACGGTAAACAAAGTCCTGCCACCCAATCAGACGGCAGCTTTCATCAGGGTGGTTACTAATAATAAGATCAGTCGTAAGCAGGTAATAATAATAACGTAAGTAATTGGGTGTTTTGTTAAGGGAAGGTGAGAGCCTGGGTAAAAATTGTCCCCTAACAGCTGCTCTAAGTGAAGGTAACTACTTAAGAAGTTCAGTCTATAGTTTTGATGAAATTTAAGGACTTTTTTGTGTGTTGTAATTTAAGACAAAGTTAGTTAAGTGTAATCTTATAGTGTAAAGTCAATAAAAATTCTGTACAAAACTGTGTTGATAAAATATGACACAACAGACAAAGGCTTTTGATAACCCTACCGAGACAACAGGAGTCACAGTGTTCATTCTGAGATTCATCGATCACTCTAAGTATCGATAGTTTTTGGAGTGACTGTACATATTGACTTATGAGGAATATTCTGCTTAAGAGCCTCAGAGGAAGTGAAGGCCACATGACTAAAAGAAACTCCCTATAATTTGTTTCTAAAAAGACTCACACATTATCCAATTTCCTTCTTGAATTAGTGAACATTATGTAATTTGTCTGAAATGGCTGCCGGTAGTACAATCAACACAATGGGGGTAAAACAGCCGGCAGATGCCACACAGAGGAAGGTCTAATACCGAGTCGTCATAATAAATTTGAAAAGATCGTATCCATCAAATTTCTAAGACACCATTATTAAAACAAATTACCTTGACCTGACCTCATCTTAACCTCCTAAAAGATATTCAATTCGTACTGTACACCCAACACTGCACCTGCTACTGTAGATCAAACAACAGTACATGTAGTTGCAGTAATAGTAATTTTCTGCTTAAAAGGTGTACCAGGGGTGTAAGCTGGAGTGTACCAGGAAGCATAGGTGTGTGTGGAGATTGGTAGTGTACTAGAATATCCCAAAAGTGTAGCCAGTGGAGTAACATAGGTGTAAATACATAAGGGCGTTGTCACCTACACACACTACACTTTCTCCTGCCGACCAGACTCGTGTACTCTTCGACCCCCTGTCTGTCTGTGTCTCTCCTCTTCATCTTCCTCCGTTTACAGCCATAACCCGTCAACAACCCGTCACAACACGCAAGAACCCGTCACTGAACCTGAGAACTTTGGAATATAGAATCGTCATCAGATAGTCATAAGCTATATGTATGTATGATGCTGGTGGTGGTGAGGTGATGATGGTGAGGTGGTGACGATGATGATGGTGAGGTGGTGATGATGATGATGAGGTGGTGGTGATGATGATGGTGAGGTGATGATGATAGTGGAGATAACGATGTTGAAATAAGTAGAGAATTAATATTATTTGTAAAAAAAACCAGGTGTTCCTACTTTGTAATGTTTTCCTTCATTAAATTACATAGAGTGTGTGTGGGGGGCAAGGGGAGCACAGGGGGTAGAGGGCAGAGGAAAGGGTGAACGGGAGAGGAGTGACAGGGGGAGAGGGAGGACAGAGGGGAAAGGGAGGACAGGAGAGGGACAGGGGGAGAGGAGGACAGGGGGAGAGGAGGACAGGGGAGAGGGGGGGGCAAGGGAGATGGGAGACGGGGACAGGGGGGAGAGGAGGACAGGGGAGAGGAGGGACAGGGGGAGAGGAGGGACAGGGGGAGAGGGAGGGACAGGGGAGAGGAGGGACAGGGGAGGGAGGGACAGGGGGAGAGGAGGGACAGGGGGAGAGGAGGGACAGGGGAGAGGGGAGAGGGGACGGGGAGAGGACAGGGGAGGGGAGAGGAGGGCGGGGGAGAGGAGGGACAGGGGAGAGGAGGGACAGGGGGAGAGGGGACAGGGGGAGAGGAGGGAGGGAAGGGGGAAGGGGGAGGAGGGACAGGGGGAGGAGGGACAGGGGGGAGAGGAGGGACAGGGGAGGGGAGGGACAGGGGGGAGAGGGAGGGACAGGGGGAGAGGAGGGACAGGGGAGAGGAGGGACAGGGGAGAGGAGGGAAGGAGACAGGAACAAACGGAAGGGGGACAGGAGAGAGGACAGGGGAGAGGACAGGGAGGAGGGACAGGGAGAGGAGGGACGGGGGAGGAAGGGGAGAGGAGGCGGGGAGAGGAGGACGGGGGAGAGGAGGACAGGGGAGAGGAGGACAGGGGAGAGAGGGACAGGAATGTGGTGATTTCCTTGGGGATGATTCAGTTAACGTCACCACCACAACATGCTGACACACACGCACACAGACACACACACACACACACATGACCAATACACTGAACACACACACACACAAGACGATCACACATATACACCCATACACTCAAGACCTATACACACACACTCATGAAACAATCTCTCACAGACACACACACACACACACATGACCAATACACACACGCACCCCTATACACACATACAGTCCATCACACATACAAACACACCAACACCAGCACACATAACCACAGATTAATACACAAAGTAAATACAAACACACAGGTAAACAAAAAACAAACAAGTACACAAACACACGTATAGGTCAGGTACAGTCCCCCTTCACTAGTGTGTTTACAGGGGCTCATCAGGTTTTGTACAGTGTAGGCAGCCCTGTGTTTGTTTACATTCAACAGAAGGAAACCTGTAATAGTGAACACAATATAGAATCAAAGTAAAACAATATTAAAACAAATATCTCAATGTAATGATTTGTGGAATGTTGATATGACGAGCCCCTGTAAACGCAGTAGTGAAGGGGAGTGTACTTTCTCTCCCCCCCCCCACCACCACCACCACCCACCCAATAAGGTCAAATCTTACAGTAGTGTTGATGATGAGGAGGAAATTACTATCATTAGATCACATATTTTCTGGTATTGTTAAATGCCATGATGGAGAAACAAGACGAGGGTGTGGTGTATTGGTGTTGTATAGTGAGTAGTGATGGTGTTGAGTAGTGATGGTGTTGAGTAGTGATGGTGTTGTATAGTGAGTAGTGATGGTGTTGTATAGTGATGGTATTGTATAGAGTAGTGGTGTTCTATAGTCATGGCGTTGTATTGTGAGTAGTGATGGTGTTGTATAGTGAGTAGTGATGGCGTTGAGTAGTGATGGTGTTGTATAGTGAGTAGTGGTGTTGTATAGTGAGTAGTGGTGTTGTATAGTGAGTAGTGATGGCGTTGAGTAGTGATGGTGTTGCATAGTGAGTAGTGGTGTTGTATAATCAGTAGTGGTGTTGTAAAGTGAGTAGTGATGGTGTTGAGTAGTGATGGTGTTGTATAGTGAGTAGTGATGGCGTTGAGTAGTGATGGTGTTGTATAGTGAGTAGTGGTGTTGTATAGTGAGTAATGGTGTTGTATAGTGAGTAGAGGTGTTGTATAGTGAGTAGCGGTGTTGTATAATGATGGTGTGGTGTAATGGTTAGGTTTAGGTTTGCGTGGTGTGGTAGACATATTGCGTTGTGATTATAATAACACAACACTACACGTAATAACATTATCACCCACCAACTACACTTGTACACTAATGGTCGAAGTTTGGTGAAGGCGACAATGATCTTATCCTTTTGTTGTGAAGAGTTCTTGTTTCCTATCACTTATAATGCCATAAGAATAAACCGTCGCGTTACACCGATTTACTTTAGTTTACTCTGATTTATTGCTCTATGATGCTGCACAGTTGATGAGCGTTGCGCGGGACACAGTGGAGCTAGACACCAATCGTCAGTTTGTTTGAGGGTGTAATGTTATCTTTAAACTTTACTTTACGAGTTTACTTTATCGTCTTCGCCACTGATCGGTCTGTAATCCGCTTGAGTGGTCGGTCACGTCTCTCTTACGTACTGTTGGGAAGTGGGCCTACTGGCGAGGGCATGTACTGTACTGGCTCCAGGATGTTTCGATATTAAATCAGAATACACAACCAAGCCAAACCTACGACCTAATCTATGGTCATCGGGTCAGGCTTGCAAGGGAAGAATTGTTTATGTTCGGTTTGGTTGGTTCGTGTTGCTGGCTGTAAGCTTCAGAAACGTCTTCAAGAATCCATGAAATAATTCTAAAATCATGACGCCATGCCCTCTAACCAATCACAGCATGGTTGACGGGCTCTCACTAGTCGTACCTGCGTCAAGTGTGCACAGGGTGATGCTGTCATGCTCAATGTCTTTCACAAATACCAATTAAATCACTGACATAGGGGCTGTTCGCTTAGTTGTGTGTTAAGGCCGCCATATTAACTTACCTTAGTCTACCCTGTCGCGTTCTTTCCTATGACAGAAAACCAGAGTGTATTTTGAGCTCTCTCTCTCTCTCTGCAGTACGAGCACAGAAAGCCTTCACTCTCGTCTTGTACTCACCATCTTAAAGCGGAAAACATTTATCGTTTAATTGGGATCTCTGTGTCTCTTATCCGGACACTAACATCCTCTCAACCCACACCGACACTTCCTTCTAACTGCTGCAGTACCGTAACAACCCTTACCTGGTACCTGTCTGCATGCCACTCAGGGGGTCAGCCAGCTTACCTGAAAGAGACAAGAAGCAAGTAAATAAACAAGACCAGGGCAGATGACGGGAGGCTTCAGGTATATCATCAGGTTGTCAATATATATTGCAGAAGTGAACACGGCGAGGCTGTGATCACGAGGCCGTGACTTATGCTACAACACATTCACTTCACAAACTACAGCAACAACTGGTGGTAATATTTTTTTTAATATACATGTTCAGACTATGGTCAGCGGCGGGTGCAGGTGATGCTGGCCATAGTGAGGGCGCCAGACGGCCAGTACTGACCTACGGGAGCCAGGGAGAAGAGGGTAACTTTACCTTCTTAGGTTTAGTTGGTTGGTTGTGGGAGACCGGATAGAGGTCGGTGAGGCCAAGGAGGCAGTCGTCGCAGGGGCACACCGACCCCTCACTACTGACGGAGGCCATGGAGGAAGCCATAGAGGCGCCGCTCTCCATGCTGTCCGTCCTCACGAGGCCTCGCCAGCCGCCCTTCTTAGCCGCCAGCACCGCCTCCAGCAGGGAGTCGCGGCGGCCCAGAGGCTCACGAGGCTCCAGTTCGTCTAAAGTGGAGCCCCGGCGGGAGAGCGGCCCGCGGGAGTCTCGCGAGTGGCGCCTACTGAGAGCCTCCTTGAAGTCCTCATCCAGCAGGGAGGCGCGGCGGCTAAGACTCCCGTTCTCTGGCACAGACTCGAGGCATGAGTTCTGCCGAGTCAGTCCAGGACTCATCCAGCACTCCGACGACTCTTCCTCGAAGGCGGAGTCGGCGCCCTCCGCTCCGTCATCGTCGCCGTAAGAGTCGAGGGAGAGGTCCTGCAGGTGTCGGGTGACGCCCTCCACCTCTGAGGTACACGGCTCCTCGCTGGTCCTGGACACCACACCACTGGACGTACCCTCAGTGTGTGGGTTGTCTACACAATCATGGGTCGTGGTCGTCGCCGTCCTGCCCTGGAGGGCCCGGGGGCTCTTAGGGCAGATGGGTGGGAAGTCGTGGTGCCGGCGGGCGGTGCCACTACCATCTAAACCCAGCGACCTCTCGCCTCCCATCATCATCAAGGACAACAGATGGACAACAACAGGAACAACGACACTGGTGCCACAAGTTATCACATGACGTGTGGCACCTGATGATAGTTAAGACACCAGCAGGAGTGTCAGAGTGCCAAAAAGTGTAATGTACAGTCCCCGTCACTAGTCTCCAGCCGCTGACACGACACTCACCATCACTGATCTTATCACCAGGACTCTTGATATTCTGTCTTTATGTTAATTAAGGCGCACCTGTACACCAGGAAAAATTATCGTTGGTTAACACACACAAAGCCGAAAACAGGTAAACATAAATATTGCACGTGTACAATGAAGAACCTCACGCTAAGACATGTGTGCATGTTTGTGTATGTGTGTGTAATGAAGACAGACGCACCCACGTACACATGCAACAAGGTTCACAACACTGACTGACTGATAAAACCCATGCTTCACACACACACACACACGCAGGATGTATATTTCCGTTAACCGCTCTCCTCTGTATGTCGATTGACGTCATAGGAACGTCACACACACACACACAATACAGCATTACGCTCTACACGTCGTAATAGAACAAACCAACCTGTAATGTACCAGACGTAATACTGTAATGTCCTAAGAGTCATACAACAACAATCACTTGACTATATACAGTTACTCAACAGGCTTTAACTACACTAATCTACAGGGTGTCCAAAATATATCCTGTAAGGGGCATCAGGACATAGTGGACACCCTGTATAAAATATTATGGACACCCTGTATTAAATATAGTGGACAATTGTTTATGGTTGACGGGAGGTGGTGGTGAGGGGGGAGGGGTGGGGGTCGCCTGTGGTCACTCCCCCCAACCAGAGAGTAAGCTTATATGAGGGGAGAGGAAGAGAGGGAGGGAAGATAACTGGGGAATAGGACCAACACACAACTTTAACAGAGGACAACATGAAATAGTTATGTTGTTTCTAATGGTTCACTGTATCACTGCATAACATCAAAGACACTTATAACAGTGATTTACTCAACACTAAAGGGAGGGAGGGATATATAACACTTCTTAATGGTTCTTTTGTTTATTGAACGTCTTTTATTTATATTGACAATTACACTTCAAAACAATTAACTTATTTTCCTAGCTAGTTAATTAAGGGTCACATGAATCACAATACATTTCATGAAACAGATAAAACTTAATGGTACTTACACATACAGTATATATCTCGCCATGGGGGTGACCACACAAGTCTTTACGTCAAATAATAATAATAATAATAATAATAATAATAATAATAATAATAATAATAATAATAATAATAATAATAATAATAATAATAATAATAATAATAATAATAATAATAATAATAATAATAAACAAAAATAATAAAATAAAAATAAAATAAAATAAAATAATATTAAAGGAAAAAACAATAACAATAAATACAGTTTTGATAATACAGTATGTAGGTGGTGGTGCAAGCCGCCAGCATATTTAGGAGCTCTGTTGCACCACTACACTTCCAGCAGGTGATGACGCACGCACGCACGCACGCACGCACGCACACACGCACACACACCTAAGAGTTACAATGATCTTACTTGACAAACAACTATTTTTTCTTGACGTCTTATTATATATAAGGTAAAAAAATAAAAATAAATGCTTAACAAATCAGTAAATAATCAAAGTCATTGTATATTAAAGTCTCATTATATCTTTATGTACACAACACCTAATGTAGACGATGCCAGAGAGTGCCAAAAAAAAAGAGATGCCAGAGTGCCAAGTGTGTCAAGGGAATGGCAAGAAAGTGTCAATGGAATGCCCAAAATAGTGTCCAGTGCCTGCCATAAAAAGTGTACCCTGCCATAAAGTACCCAGAGATACAAAAAAGTGTCCAGGAGTACCAACAAGTGACCAATGCCAAAAAGAAGTGTACAGTGCCAAAGTGCCCTGAGAATATCACCCACAACTGTACATCATTACGCCACATAAACGCGTTAAACAAGAGAGAAAAAATTCGCGTGCACTAAACCACCACCAACAACAAAATTGCCTTGTCCACAGCTAATCATTCCTATTTGTGTCGATTGAGAGTTATTATTGTCATGCTAATTACCGAAAATAGCCCAATTGCTCTTCATTCGTCGCCTAGTTGACTTGATGACCCCTTCATGTGTAGTTAGAGCCTATTACAAGGCTATTTTGTACATATTACTGCACTAATTAATTTTTATAACTGCAAACTTAATGTGTTAATTAGCTGTGTTTATCTCAATTACGTAACAACATTAACACGAACAATAATAACAACGATAATAGTCATAACAACGCAATAAAAAATAAATAAAAATAATCCCCAAAATAGCTTTAGGAATAGAAAGATTAAGTGAAGCTCGTGAAGTCAGCTGACAGCCTCTTGATCTACTGCCTGTTGTACGATTGGTCTGGTGTTGTGGTGTAAACATAACCTTCCTCGGATCAGCTGACAGGAGGCTGATAGGGTGTTTAACTTATATCTGCAAATATGTGTAAATAATAATGTACACTATTACTTTATCTCTTGTGTGAGGACGATAATATATTTCTCCATAAGAGGAATATTAACATGTGTAGCTATAATATATCAGGCTATATTTAACGGTTAATATATATATACCAGATGTGTGTATATTACCGGACTGTCTTCTACACCTGTGCATGACTTAAAGATTAAACCAACACTAAAACTAACCTAACAGTATCATGTAAACCAGCAAACGACCAATCAATACACACGCTCTGCCCTCAAACAAACAGATGTAAAACCCTACAACAATTACCTCTGGAACACATAAAATTAGAATCACACACACACCAAGACTGCTGTGTCAGGTGCATATCCCGCCGACCCACTATTAACATTTCATTGCCAGGTAAACATATCCGCCAGGCGCTGTTAGTGCTCGTGCTGCCGATGGTTTTATGTTATGGTCCACTGTAATTTGATGTCTTTATTGGACAAGTAATCTGTACAATGAAGGTTGGTAGTGTTAAGAATAGGTTATCAGGACAAGATATTCCACCCAGTGATGACAGCGCCTCTAGCGGTGAGCGGGCGGCCCCCACACTACATGTATATAACCACGTCAAGTCACTTCTCGTAGTTTTGTGCGGTAATAAACTGTTGAAATTCCCCGTAATAAATGTCCTTGAGTGTTTTGTTTTATTTTTCACTCCCCCACCCTAACCTAACCTAACCAGATGATGACGAAAAGTGAGGGAACATGATTCATTGTACACTTGGGTTACCGTGATCACTGTCAGTATTCACCCCCACAAATAAAACCCTTCTACCCACAGGCTTCAGGCTACATTTAGGTACTTAGTAAATAATATTAACTCTACACGAACTGAGGAATATTCGGCCACTCACACAGTCACCCTGACACACCACCACTGAATTAAACATCTCGAAACTTTTGTATTTTTTTTCGTGTTAAATTTGGATACATATTTTTGTCCGTGTTTAAAGACTGTGTTTAGACAGCTCATTAAACTCTTAAGTCTCTCTTTACACACAGTTCGTCGTACTGGTTCCTGGAAATATTTAAATTGAAGTCGGGATTTATTTACTGGTCTTATTTCGCCGTCAAATATATAAAATTCCTGCACATATAAACAACCTCATTGTTATGTTTAAGAGAGCAATGCTTTCCAATGACGTGTAAAAGTAAAACAGAATTTCACAAAGTCAAGAAATAATCCCTATGCTTTTGGACGAGCAATAGTGTATTGTTTCGTCGTGTGTGTGTGTGTGTGTGTGAGATACTTACCTCACAGACTGAATGTCACACACACACACAGACACACACACACACACATCGCTTAGTCTTAACGAGCAGAACCAACATCACATTAAAACCAAGCAAACATACCTCCGACACACACACACATACACACACCACAACACCCCCCTCCACCCACACCCACACACACCCACCCCCCACAGTCAACTCCTCAATGGCTCAATGGTCTTAAACACACTCCAGTATTTACTTCACTACTAAAGCTTCTCTCTCACTATTTGTCTTTACCTCAATCGGCCTTCAGGTGATTGACGGATGTGGGTCAGCGGACAAGGACCCCTCCATGACCAGCCGTGAGGTCAAAGGTCAAGGTGGGCAGAAGAAGAAGAGAGGGAAAGGGAAAAAGAAAAAAAGGAAGAAAAAGAGAAATGGTATATAGGAAAGAGACTGGATGATCAATGTGAGAGAGAGAGAGAGAGAGAGAGAGAGAGAGAGAGAGAGAAAACAGTTGATCCAGACATAGGTAAACAAACTGGTCACGAGGCACAGGGTGGATGACACAGCTGTGATGATGGAGAAAAGTGTGAACAAGAAAGAGAATAATAGAAGAAAAAGAGAGTGCGAGAATAAAGTTAATAAGACAAGAATGATTATAAAGGAAAAAAAAAAGGAGAAAAATGTTGATGATGATGATGTTGATGATGGTGATGATGATGGTGAATATATTCCCCGTGTCATCATTAAGCTTATTTAACCTCACCTGTGAATTTAAAAAAATATTCGTTACTAGACATAAGGGATCACCTGGATATTAGACAAACCCAGCTTATTTCACATGATTAAAACACCATAAGAACATAAGAAAATAAGAAGTCTGCAATAGGCCGGTTGGCCTGTGCATGGCAGCTCCTGTCGAGAGTTACTACCACTCTCTATCATCCATGAATCTATCTAGCCTCCTTTTGAAACTTTCCAGAGTTCCAGCACTTACTACAAAGTTGCTAAGCTTGTTCCACTCGTCCACCACCCTATTTGTGAACCAGTTTCTTCCTATCTCCCTCCTAAACCTAAGCTTATCCAACTTGAATCCGTTGCTCGAGTCCTATACTGCTCGGATATTATAAGAACTTTATCTATATCCCCTTTATTGATTCCTTTCACCCACTTAAATACTTCTATCATATCTCCCCGCACTCTTCGTCTTTCTAGGAATGCAAGTTAAGTTTCTTTAACCTATCCTGATATGGAAGGTTTCTAAGTCCCGGAATCATTTTTGTCATTCTTCGCTGCACCGACTCTAGTGAATTTATATCCATTCTATAATAGGGGCACCAGAACTGAACCGCATAATCGAGGTGCGGCCTGACTAGCGCAAGATATAGTTGCAATAAGACCTCTGCACTCTTGTTACTTACACTTCTAGATATAAAACCCAATACTCTGTTTGCCTTATTTCGAACATTAACGCACTGTTTTCTAGGCCGTAGGTCCGGGCTTACAAGTACCCCTAGGTCTCTTTCACAAGTCGACTTCTCTAGGTTGATGTTGTTAAGGCTGTATACATTATAACTATTTGTTCTTCCAATATTAAGTACGCTGCACTTGCTGGTGTTGAATTTCATTTGCCATTTTTCAGACCACCCCTGCAGTTTATTTAGATCCTCCTGTAATGCATTTGCATCCTGCCCATACCGGTACCTGGAGGGTTAGGTTAGGTTAGGTTAGGTAAAGTTAAGTTCAGTTAGCGTTAGGGTGTCTAATCATCAGGTGAAATAGGCTGGGGTGTTAAAATCTTCAGGTGAACCAAGGTACAAGGTCCCTCACGCATGCGCACACGTGCACGCGCACGCACGCACGCACGCACACTTCATCCTTGACCACAGACTGGTCAAGACGGGTCAGACGCACCTGGCGCTGCTCGGCAGCAGCCACGTCAACTGTTATGTTGGCCCATACCAACTCCCTCCCCTGAACCCTCCTCCCCACCGGCATATCAACAAGTTCTCGCCAGAAGTTACTATTTCATTTGGGAAAGGAATGGAACCAGTGATGAATAGTGGTGAACAGTGCTTAAGTCAGTGAAAAACAACTCGGCAGTTGAGTCTGAGCCAAGCTAACCTTCACACAGTGAGGTCCCAGGTACCCAGTGATAATTCCCCTGAGACTTCACGATAGAGAGGCCTGGGACCACACCTCACCCACTTGAGTGAGTGAAGTCCTGTGACACCAGACCAAGTGGTGTCCCCATGATGCTACGACACCACGTAATGAATGAGTTGCTACAGCATCATGTGAAACTCCTCATAACACCATCTGTGAGGGAATTATTACACCACATCAGGCCCCTCATACACCATCTGTGAGGGAATTACTACACCACATCAGGCCCCTCATAACACCATCGGTGAGGGAATTACTACATCATCAGGCCCCTCGTAACACCATCTGTGAGGGAATTACTACACCACGTCAAGCCCCTCATAACACCACCTGTGAGGGAACTAGTACTCCACGTGATGCCCCTCATAACGCCATCTGTGAGAGAGTTACTACACTACGTGTCTGCTGTTCAACACCTCAGCTCACATGATCTACGTGTGTAAACATTAATCTGTATGTTCACTGTATGTTCCTTCACCTTTCTCTAATGAAGGCTTTTGTTAAACCACCAATGTATGTAATAAGTCATTTATGTCCAATGTATATTTTCAGCCTTCGGGCTGCAAACTTTTTCAATAAACCGTTTATTATTATTATTATTATTATTATTATTTATACACACACACACACACACACATACACACAATTCTACGGTCACCAACACCCACATTTCACTTACTCTTCAACCTAAGTCATCATTATATTACTGAAATTTGACCTTTGACCGCTAGTTACTGGGTAAAAAAGGTACGTATGACCTAGATAATGAACCAATAGAAAGGTTAGTGAAGAATTTACGGTAATTACTCTTGTTATTCATGAGTTAGGCAAAAACAAAACAAAACTCAGGTTCACGAGGCAATTAGACAGGAGAGGTGAAACTGCTTCTTGTCTGGGAGTTGGTCCTATGCCTGACGGGCTGTTTGGGTCGGTGGGGATTCAGGACAAAGAACACAAAGCCTTCAGAACGTAAGAAGGCAATATGGCCGGCACTGCACTCGATCACTTTCACTTCCCCAAACGGAAAAGTCAGGTACCCATTCACAGCAGGATCGACTGAAGGTGCCCCGAACGTAAACTAGTGAAAGGAGACAAGTGTTATATATATATATATATATATATATATATATATATATATATATATATATATATATATATATATATATATATATATATATATATATATATATATACTCACACGCCTCACACATACTTAATAGCGGTGATTATGTAGTCGGAAAAAGTGAAGAGGTTGGCAAACATCAGTAGAGGTTAACACACACACACACACACAAAGGTCGCCACTTAGAAACAAGTAACACACAGGGCCTCAGCAATATCACCTCCCCCTCCTCTACTACTCTGTCTCACACACACCCACTACCTCCTCCCTCTCTACACGGCCCCACACCCACAAACCTACTAAACCCACCCCGGCCAACCATCACCCCAAAACTACCCCCCTTCCTACACACACACAAACCCATTAACCCCACGCCCACCACCATCCCCCACCCCACGCCCACCAACAAACAGAGGCGGCGACAATTGTGAGGTAAGTTGAGGGTCGTGGATCAAGGTCCTCCCCTGCAACACTTCTTCATAATCTGAGGAGCTACGGACACCTCAAACAACCTCTTGGAAGGACGTGATGGTGGTACCTACACACGGAGACGGAATAAAGGACACGCACTGCCACGGACAAGTAGATATACATGATAATACAGCTGACAAAGACAACACGAACAATAATAATAATAATAATCATACGACAACAATAATAACAACAATCAAAATACTACAAAATAACAACAGCAATAACAAGAACAAAAGGTGAACGAACTAATAAGACGTGAACGAATGATTTACTGAACGTTTACAAGCAACAAAAAATAATAACTACGGCCTTCACGAGAGCTTCACCCACCATTATTACCTGAGACTAAGGAGGCCGGGTACGAGCGGGTCTTACGAACGAGTTATTACGAGGCCGAAAAGAGAGGAACGCGTAATTACGAGGCCAGGTAGAGTGAAGAACGAGTTATTACGAGGCCGAGGAGTGAGGAACGAGTTATTACGAGGCCGGAGAGTGAGGAACGAGTTATTACTAGGCCGGGGAGTGAGGAACGAGTTATTACGAGGCCGGGGAGTGAGGAACGAGTTATTACGAGGCCGGGGAGTGAGGAACGAGTTATTACGAGGCCGGGGAGTGAGGAACGAGTTATTACGAGGCCGGGAAGTGAGGAACGCGTAATTACGAGGCCGGGGAGTGAGGAACGAGTTATTACGACCCCTTAACCATTTATAGATCAACAACTTACCCCTTAAAAGTCAAACATTCTCCCCTTAAAGATGTAAACAGATCAGACCTTAAATATAGTGGCCCCAGAGTATGACCTTGGGGGGACCCAGGGAATGACGCAACACCTACCGGAAGCCACAGTGTATAGGACGATGGTGGACGCTTATATAATGCTCCTCCCCTTCTCTCTCTGTGTAGTGGGGTAGGGAGGTGTGTGTGTGTGGTGGGGTGGGGTGGGGTGGGGTGGTGTCTTGAGTGTGTGTGTGTGTGTGTGTGTGTGTTATGTAATGTGATTTGAGAGAGTAAATAGCGGCTGGGGAGCGTCAAGTAGAGCCCGGGAGTAAACGGCCCCAGTAGTATGTGAACGAGGAACACAGAGAGAGAGAGAGAGAGAGAGCACCGTTCATTACGTTCACCATCTGTCAGATTTAATGAAGTTTAACCTCGAGAGAAAAAGTTGCCGGAGAAGAAGGTGTAAAAATAATAAAAACAAAACAAGAAGAGGCAGCAGCAGCCTGTACTATCATTCTCAAAGGTTCGTAAGTTAACTTTTCCCTGCGACAAAGTATAGGATGTAAGCATTAAGTTACCATACAGTCCCAGTGTTGTATCATCGCCACTTTTTATCATCTTTAACTTGAAATCGTAACATACTCTTAAGATATTATCCCACATCTCAAAGTTAAGCGAGTGTGAAAAAAAAAAAACCGAATTGGTAGAGATGTTTATTAAGAATGCGTCTTCGTTTCGTAACTTTAGCGAGACGATCATAAAACGTTCTTACACCTCACGTTCAGTATAATAATATCCAATGTAGGGGCTTGCAACATAATCCATCTTAGCGGTGTTGTACTTCACGTGAATCAGTCAAATACGTTCTTATGGCTCCTATTTACGAGGAAAACAGAAACAAAAACAAAAGAAAATAAAAAAAAGGCCTTAATAGTGTTGAGTGTGACTACTGTATAAACATCTCCCACAATCTTGGCCTCTATGACGTCAACAGCTATCTTAGGGCATTAAGATAACACGGGCACTTGAGATATGGGGACCGCCCGTGGTAAAACTTCTTGACTTCTTGATTAGACTTGACCAACAACAGACCTTAACCACATACAGCAGATTTGACCAGTATCAAGCGTTAACCATCCAGTACAATTATTGACCATTATAGAGGGTAAAGTGTTTGTAAATACACATATATATACTCTACTCTCTCACACACAAACACCCCACACAAACACCACCCACACAAACACCCCCTCCACACACAAACACTTCCCTGCCCATCACACAACCTTGAGCCAGACAGCCCCCGCCATATACAGTGTTGACGAATCACATAGGCATCTCTCTCTAAGCCTGAGACAAGATGATGCATCACTTAAGGTCACACTCCTACTCCTGTCGTGTCCTAACTTGGCGTGGAAGGTCGATCGATCCCTCCACCGCCGGCATACTGATCCGTACTCTACGACCTCAGTGTATAACATTGTATACCTGGTGGATGGATGAACTGAGGAAGTGTGTATAACGTAACTGAGGGAGACTGTGTATAATGTTGTATACTTGATGAATGAAGGAGAGTGAAGAACATAAGTGTATATCGTTGTACACTCATACACCAACATGGACGGGTGGACGTGATGACTCGGCTATTGTTAAGTGTATAAAAAGTATATGTATGGACGGGACAATGATGTATAATTTTGTGTGTATACTTAATGAATGAGGTTCTTCGGGTGAGTCATGTGGTCCCTCGCGTGAGTCATGTGGTCCCTCGGGTGAGTCATGTGGTCCCTCGGGTGAGTCATGTGGTTCTTCGGGTGAGTCATGTGGTCCCTCGGGTGAGTCATGTGGTCCCTCGGGTGAGTCATGTGGTTCTTCAGGTGAGTCATGTTGTCCAAAAAGAAACGTACTTGTATGTAAATAGGTAACGTAACGTAAGGTAAGATTAGATTAGATTAGGTTAAGATAGAGCTAGGTTAGGTTAGATTAACATCAGGATGGTTAATCTTGTAGGTGAAATAAACTGGAAGATGATTCGAATCTTTGTTTTTTGTTGAAATTTGGTCCGGAACAAACCCACAGGGTCGGTCGGTGGTCTCTCTCTCTCTCTCTCTCTCTCTCTCTCTCTCTCTCTCTCTCTCTCTCTCTCTCTCACCAGCTGCCGCCAATTATAATCCCTGGGAAGCTCAGAGACTCATCTTCACTAACTCCCCAGTAAATCAGATTATTGAGAGATAATGATAAAGAGAGCTTGAGATAAGGCAGAGAAGAGACACACTTGACAAAATATATATTATCTCTGCCAGACTCCTCAATTTTTACTAAGATTTTTGCTTTCTGCTTCGAATCATCATTTGAAGATTAGACACCCTATGTTATTTCACGTCAGGATCAAACAACATCTTGACGCTAACTAAACCTAACCTAACCTAACCTAACTAAACCTAACCTAACCTAAGTAAACCTAACCTAACCTAACTAAACCTAACCTAACTAAACCTAACCTAACTAAACCTAACCTAACTAAACCTAACCTAACTAAACCTAACCTAATCTAAGTCCCAAGGTAGTGTTGGGGTGTTTAATCTTAAGGTGAAATAAGCTGGGGATAATAAGGTGAAATAAGCTGGGGATAATCTTAAGGTGAAATAAGCTGGGGCTAATAAGGTGAAATAAGCTGGGGATAATCTTAAGGTGAAATAAGCTGGAACTAATCTTCAGGATAACCACGTAACTCAACCCTGTTATAGGACACCAGGAGGAAGGCCATAATACCCTGTACTGATAATATAAGAGTTAACTAAATAATTCTCTTACATCCAGGTGCTGTAATAATGTCAGGTGTAATTAAGGGAAGGAAAATACAAATGTGTGACGAATCCTGAGAGATGTGGTTATTATCCTGACCAATAGGAGTCGTGTGTGCTTGATTATTGTTCTGTTTCCCTCATCCCACGTCTCCTACTACCTCTCATCCTCATCGTCTCCTTCACCCCACGTCTCCTACTACCTCTCATCCTCATCGTCTCCTTCACCCCACGTCTCCTACTACCTCTCATCCTCATCGTCTCCTTCACCCCACGTCTCCTACTACCTCTCATCCTCATCGTCTCCCTCATCCCACGTCTCCTACTACCTCTCATCATCTTCGTCTCCCTCATCCCACGTCTCCTACTACCTCCCTATCCCCTTCGTCTCTCTCTTTGTCCCCCTTCCTCCCTCCGAGACACCCTACTTCCTGCCTTTTCCTTTTATTTTTTTTTGTCGAGAAAGAGGGAGTAAAGGAAGATTAAAAGACTCCCTCCCTTCCTGTTATCCTCCCTCCTTTCCCGAATCATCCTCCCAGCCACCCTTCCTCTTTCCTCCCTTCCTGCCAGTCATCATCCCTCCCTGCCTTCCAGCCACCCTCCCTCCCTCCCTTCCTGCTAGTCATCCTCCCTTCTCGCCACCCTCCCTCCCAAGCTAGCATGTAGTAGACTAAAGTCCTTCTGCAATGCCAATAACTTCTTTACAGACTCCCAGTTTGGATTTAGAGCTAGAAGGTCGACTGAGAGTGCGCGGCTATCCTTTACTAATGACATCTTAAATTCTTTTGATGACAGTCGGTTCACAGTCGGTATATTCTTGGACCTCTCTAAAGCCTTCGATACTGTCGACCATACCATCCGCCTTTCAAAGCTTGAACATTACGGCGTTAGGGGCCTGTCCCACAATTGGTTTACCTCATATCTGTCGAACAGGATCCAGTATGTCTGCTATAATAATCACCTATCTGACTCCTCGCCAATCTTGTACGGCGTCCCCCAAAGTTCCATTCTCGGTCCAGTACTGCTTCTGTTGTACATAAACGACATAGTCCACGCCAGTTCACTCATAAAATACAACTTATTTGCAGACGATAGTAATCTCTATGCCAGCAACTCAGACCTCTATTCCTTGATGAGAACTATGAACACTGAATTGACTAAAGTCAGGACCTGGGTAATACGTAATAAACTGACCTTAAACCTTGAGAAAACCCACTACACAATCTTTCAAAGAAGGAAAAACTTACCCCCAGACTTGGACCCCCTGTACCTTGGTAATACGGTCCTCAAACGCGAACAAAATACTAAATTCCTCGGAGTTATTGTTGATGAGAAACTTAACTGGAGAAACCACATACAAGCCATTCACAGTAAAGTCAATAAACAGTGCAGTATCATGTATCACACTCGACAGTCACTCACTCTCACAGCAATGAAAGAAATCTATCATGATCTTGTTTAACAACACCTGATACACTGTTACACACTGTGGGGGCCTCTGGCTCTTCAAAAACACAATCCCTGGTTACTGCACAAAAGAGTTGTGCAGACAACGACCTTCTCGAGAAGAAAAAAAAAACATCACACAAACAAAAAATTTGCTAAATTGAAAATATTAAAATTCGAAGATATTAACATCTATTGCTGTGCCCTCTTTGTATACAAATCTATCAATCACTTGCTTGACAATAATTATTTCCGGTTCCGGAATAATCAGTGGTACAACTCACGGCACCCAGAGCTACTAAGACCACCCCCCATGCGCTCCTCTCAGTCCCAGACCTCCATAAAATATCACGGTGTGAAGGTGTGGAACAACTTACCCCCACCCATCCCAGCAAAGACTACGCTCCCTTCCTTTAAATCACCTCCTAAACAAATATCTATTGTCTAAGTATTGATACTTCTTTTAATACCTACTATATTTACAGTACCTGCTCTTATTGTACCATCAAAACCGTTTTATCGGAAATTATCATGTAAATAGATAAGAAATTGCCATTGCAATAAATATTTTGCCAACTAAACATAATCCTGACAGCTCTGTCCTCTTGCTCAACCTTATTACTGTACAACCCAGGTTGTACTGCTTCCCCATTACACTTATGTTTTTCAATTCCACTGTAATTAATGTATAAAAAAAATAAATAAATAAATAAAATAAATAAATATTGAAGTGATAACCGTGGTAACATTATGAGATGTACTTATTACCACCATGCTATTGTACAATTCCAGATGATACTAAATGTTACATAATACTTCCTTGAGATATGTGTATAGTATATATCAGGTGCCTACAGGAGAGCTCAGGTTCTCAACTGGCTCAGCCATATTATTATTATCCACTCTGTATCTGTGTTTTTCTAACTAAATAAACTGTTTCAATTCAGTTCACAGCCAGGCAGATAACACACTGATACAAGGGAAGGGTCACTGCTACTGGCCCGTGTTCCTGCTTTGCCTCCGTCACGTCCGCCGTCATCCCGCCCGCACCATGTTCCTTCACCATCCACCTTCCTCTTCACCATCTTCCTCACCATCGACACTGTAACCGTTTCAGCCACTCACCATCATCAATTGGAAAACATACACACACACACACACACACACACCATACCATACACGTCACACACAATCCATAACAACACAAGGCCACATCATATTCGAAGGTTATACAGACAGACAGACAATAGTACGTAGCCACCACACCGGGCTACCCGTATCACCTACCACATGCAATTGCAACATGCAACACACACACACTAGGTGACTGTGTAAATGATATGCGTATATCGACCCAATTATGATGAGAGAGAGAATGTGTGTGTGTGTGTGTGTGTGTGTGTGTCGGTAACAAGGACATTTCTCCACCACTGAGATTAAGGCAACACTAAGCTGAAACATCTTCATAAACAAACACAGCTACGGTCAACAATGCCACTCTCGTCAACTCTACACCAGGTACACACATCACTCGTCCACAGGTACACACATCACTCGTCCACAGGTACACACATCACTCGTCCACAGGTACACACATCACTCGTTCACACACACACACACACACACACACACACACACACACACACACACACACACACACACACACCTGGTTTAAGAGTATCAGTGGTAACGCTAAACGGCAAGTAACTAAAATTAGAACCAGAGAGAGATAAGCAACACATCCTGACTGACACACACACACAGTCGGTCTCCATATAACGAAGTACATTAATAATCACCCATACGCTACACTGTATATACAACACTACTGTACCTATACAAATACAGTCCCATGTATCTAACGGTACAGTGTATATAGTTTGTATTATGTAAACAAAAACACGCGACCGATGTGTTTATGAACTATTTACCCTCACGTACGTTCGCCTACAGTGACGTTCTTCCTACACGGCGACTATCTCGAGCGCGTCCACCCATTTTTCAAGCACAAATTCCATCGTCAGCTCAAGGTCGATCTCTGACGTCATAGCGGTGAAAACAAGTCAAGTTTTTACAACATCATCAACAACAACATGACCCGACAGGTGGACCACGGTATCTTCCCCTCCCTCTCTCTCTCTCTCTCTCTCATATCTCTGTTTCTGTCACATACTGCTGTCTGTCTGTATATCTCACATATTGCTGTCTGTCTCACATATTGTTGTCTGTCTGTCTGTCTATCTGTCTGTCTGTCTGTCTCTCTCATCTGTCTCATATTTTTGTCTGTCCGTCTGGCTCTCTTCTTACATGTTACAAATTAAGAATATACACGACTCACACAACAAAGACACGACTCACACACCAAAGACACGACTCACACAACAAAGACACGACTCACACAACAAAGACACGACTCACACAACAAAGACACGACTCGCACAACAAAGACACGACTCGCACAACAAAGACACGACTCATTAAAAAGACACGACTCGCACAACAAAGACACGACTCGCACAACAAAGACACGACTCGCACAACAAAGACACGACTCAAGAACAAAAGACACGACTCGCACAACAAAGACACGACTCCACAACAAAGACGACTCGCAACAAAGACACGACTCGCACACCAAAGACAAGACTCGCACACCAAAGACACGACTCGCACACCAAAGACACGACCCGCAACAAAGACACGACTCGCACAACAAAGACACGACTCGCACAAAAAACACGACTCGCACAACAAAGACACGACTCGCAAAACAAAGACACGACTCGCACAACAAAGACACGACTCGAACAACAAAGACACGACCGCACACCAAACACACGACTCGCACACACCAAACACACGACTCACACACCAAAGACACGACTCACATAAACAAAGACACGACTCGCACAACAAAGAACGACTCGCACAACAAAGACACGACTCCACAACAAAGACACGACTCGCAACAACAAAGACACGACTCGCACAACAAAGACACGACTCGCACACCAAACACACGACTCGCACAACAAAGACACGACTCAGCAAACAAACACACGACTCGCACACTAAACACACGACTCGCACAACAAAGACACGACTCATAACAACAAAGACACGACTCACAAGACAAAGACACGATCACACGACAAAGACACGACTCACACGACAAAGACACGACTCACACGACAAAGACACGACTCGACGACAAAGAACGACCACGACAAAGAACGACTCGCACGACAAAGACACGACTGCACGACAAAACACGACTCGCACGACAAAGACACGACTCGCACGACAAAGACACGACCGCACGACAAAGACACGACTCGCACGACAAAGACACGACTCGACGACAAAGACACGACTCAATGACAAAGACACTCGCACGACAAAGACACGACTCGCACAACAAAGACACGACTCAACAACAAAGACACGACCCGCACAACAAAGACACGACTCGCACAACAAAGACACGACTCGCACAACAAAGACACGACTCGCACAACAAAGACACGACTCGCACAACAAAGACACGACTCGCACAAAGAAACGACTCGCACAACAAAGACACGACTCGCACAACAAAGACACGACTCGCACAACAAAGACACGACTCGCACAACAAAGACACGACTGCATAACAAAGACACGACTCGCAACAACAAAGACACACTCCACAACAAAGACACGACTCGCACAACAAAGACACGACTCGCAACAACAAAGACACGACTCGCAACAAAGACACGACTCGCATCAACAAAGACACGACTCGCACAACAAAGACACGACTCGCAACAAAGACACGACTCGCACAACAAAGACACGACTCCGCACACAAAGACACGACTCGCACAACAAAGACACGACTCAAGACAACAAAGACACGACTCGCACAACAGACACGACTCGCACAACAAAGACACGACTCGCACAACAAAGACACGACTCGCACAACAAAAGACACGACTCCACAACAAAGACACGACTCGCACAACAAAGACACGACTCGCACACAAAGACACGACTCGCACACCAAAAACACGACTCGCACACCAAAGACACGACTCCAAAGACACGCACGCACACAGACACGACTCACACACCAAAGACGACTCGCACACCAAAGACACGACTGCACACCAAAGACACGACTCGCCACCAAGACACATTTCGCACACCAAAGACACGACTTCGCACACCAAAGACATGACTCGCACAACAAAACACGACTCGCACCAAAGACACGACTCCACAAAGACACGACTCGCTTAACAAAACACGACTCGCACAACAGACGACTCGCACAACAAGACACGACTCGCACAACAAAGACACGACTCGCACAACAAAGACACGACTCGCATAACAAAGACACGACTCGCACAACAAAGACACGACTCCAATAACAAAGACACGACTCGCACAACAAAGACACGACTCGCACAACAAAGACACGACTCGCACAACAAAGACACGACTCGCACAACAAGAACGACTCGCACAACAAAGACACGACTCGCACAACAAAGACACGACTCGCACAACAAAGACACGACTCGCACAACAAAGACACGACTCGCACAACAAGACACGACTCGCTACAAAGACACGACTCGCACAACAAGACACGACTCACAAAGACACACAAAAGACACGACTCGCACAACAAAGACACGACTCGCGCAAAAGACACGACTCGCAACAAAGACACGACTCGCACAACAAAGACACGACTCGCACAACAAAGACACGACTCGCACAACAAAGACACGACTCGCACAACAAAGACACGACTCGCACAACAAAGACACGACTCGCACAACAAAGACACGACTCACAACAAGACACGACTCGCTAACAAAACACGACTCGCACAACAAGACACGACTCGCAACAAAGACGACTCGCTACAAAGACACGACTCAAGACGACTCGCACAACAAAGACACGACTCGCACACAAGACACGACTCGCACCAAAAGACACGACTCTTCAAAGACACGACTCCACACCAACGACTATTTACCAAGAACACGACTCGCACAACAAAGACACGACTCGCACACCAAAGACACGACTCGCACCAAAGACGCCCACCACGACTCGCACACAAGACACGACTCGCATTAACAAAGACATCGACTCACACAACAAAAGACACGACATGACACACAAGAACAAAGACACGACTCGCACACCAAAGACACGCACAATCAAAGACACCAGACAGACAATCAAAGACACGACTCGCACAACCAAAGACACGACTCGTAATAACTCAGATACACAGCACAAAAAAGACACGACTCACAACAAAGACACGACTCGTACAACAAAGACACAAAGACACGACTCGCACACCAAAGACACGACCTCACAACTCGCAAAGACACGACCGCACACTGAAAGACACGACACCAAAGACACGACTCACAATAAAAGACACGACTGCACAACAAAAAGACATGACTCGCACAAAGACACGACTCTGACACACACGACAACAAACAAAGACACGACTCGTAACAAAGACACTCGCACAACAAAGACACGACTCGCACAACAAAGACACGACTCACACAACAAAGACACGACTCGCACGACAAAGACACGACTCCCTACACCAAAGACACGACTCGACACAGACCACACAAACTCTGACACGACTCACGACACGACTCACAACAAAGACACGACTCACACAACAAAGACACGACTCACACAACAAAGACACAACTCACACAACAAAGACACGACTCACACAACAAAGACACGACTCACACAACAAAGACACGACTCGCACAACAAAGACACGACTCACACAACAAAGAAACAAGTTAATAATAATGGACAACAAGTTAACAACGACATATAATAAGAGACGAAGCTCAATTCTTATGACACAACCGGGAAAAACAGGTCCTGGAGTGGCCTGGGAGTCCTACAGTAGCCTACCAGCACTAAAAAGACGCCACAACAAAGTCCTACTGTATCCTAAAAGTCCTACAATATCCTATAAATCAAAAATCGCGTTCACAAGAAGTCCCAGTGTTGCCTGAGAATCCTACAGTATCCTATAAATATTGAGGAGTATTCAAAAGTCCTGTCAAGGGTCGAGAGTCCTACAGCAGCCTATAAATATCCGAGAAGCCGCCATAACCAGTCCTAGTGTGGGTTGAAGGTCCTACGGGATTCCAGAGAGCGGTGCAGGGATTAGGAGAAGCTGAGGATGTGTTAGGAATCTCGCTAATGCCGGACCCCGATCTTCAGAGATGTCTGCACTACCTACACATCCCGGAGCCCTGGATGAGGCAGCGTACGGTACAGTCTCAGTGCACTTTAGCCGCCATATTTGTGTCATATTAAACAAGGGAAACACAAAAGTTGCGTTTTATTGCCTTCAGTGAAGGTGAAAACTCAAATCACGAACGTATGAGAACTGACTCTTATACACACGCCACAGTACACACGCCACAACACACACGCCACAATATACACGCCACAGTACACACGCCACAGTACACACGCCACAGCACACATGTCACAATATACACGCCACAGCACACACGCCACAACACACAAGCCAGCACATACACGCCACAGCACACACGCCACAATATACACGCCACAGCACACACGCCACAACACAAAAAGCCACAACACACGCCACACACACGCCACAGCACACACGCCACAACATACACGCCACAGCACACACGCCACAATACACACACCACAATACACACACCACAACACACACGCCACAGCACACGCCACAGCACACGTCATTCTTAAGGAACAGGAAGAAGGGAATTCAATTAATGTAAAAAGTAGTCCTGGTTGTTGTTATGAATATGTCACAGCAACACACGAAGGTTCTACAGCAACACACGAAGGTCACAAACACACGAATCACACAAACACGAAGGTTCAAACACAAGGTCAACACACGAAGGTTCAAAACACGAGAAGGTTCACAGCAAACACACGAAGGTTCACAGCAAACACACGAGAAGGTTCACAGCAAACACACGAAGGTTCACAGCAAACACACGAGAAGGTTCACAGCAAACACGAAATTTCACACAAACACACGAAAAGACCACACAAACACACGAGAAGGTTCACAAACACACGAGAAGGTTCACAGCAAACACACGAAGGTTCACAACAAACACACGAGAAGGTTCACAGCAAAACACACGAGAAGGTTCACAGCAAACACACGAAACCAACGAAAAAAACACACGAAGGTTCACACAAACACAGAAGGTTCAGCAAACACACGAAGGTTCACAGCAAACACACAGAAAGACCACAGCAAACACACGAAGGTCACAGCAAACACGAAAAGGTTCACAGCAAACACACGAGAAGGTTCACAGCAAACACACAGAAAGACCACAGCAAACACACAAAGACCACAGCAAACACACGAGAAATTACACGAGAAAGACCACACAAACACACGAGAAGGTTCACAGCAAACACACGAGAAGGTTCACAACAAACACACGAGAAGGTTCACAGCAAACACACAAGAAAGACCACAGCAAACCACGAAGGTTCACAGCAAACACACGAGAAGGTTCACAGCAAACACACGAGAAGGTTCACAGCAAACACACAAGAAGGACCACAGCAAACACACAGAAAGACCACAGCAAACACACGAGAAATTTCACAGCAAACACACGAGAAAGACCACAGCAAACACACGAGAAGGTTCTACAGCAAACACACGAGAAGGTTCACAACAAACACGAGAAGGTTCACAGCAAACACACGAGAGGTTCACAGCAAACACACGAAGGTTCACAGCAAACACACGAGAATTTCACAGCAAACACGAGAAAGACCACAGCAAACACACGGAAAGGTTCACAAACACACGAGAAGGTTCACAGCAAACACACGAGAAGGTTCACAGCAAACCCGAGAAGGTTCACAGCAAACACACGAGAAGGTTCACAGCAAACACACGAGAAGGTTCACAACAACACACGAAGGTTCAAACACACGAGAAGGTTCACAGCAAACACACGAGAAATTTCACAGCAAACACACGAAAGAACACAAACACATGAAATTCACAGCAACACACGAGAAGGTTCACAACAAACTGTAACCACCAGGTGTACAAGTTCCCAAACAGTCGAGCACATGATATATCTGAGCACTCCTTAACCTCCAGTACATAAAACTAATAATAATAATAAATTAATCGGATTTTGTCTATTATTTCTTACTGGGCTAAAGTCGTGTGTTGTTAAAACGTAACTGGCTTCACCTTGACGGACTCGTGACGTAAGATTTCATCATATTCCGATATATTTTTTTTGTTTACATTATCAACAAATAAATAAACAAAGCATAAAAATCTAAAAACAATAAACCTGTTATTTTATTATTATTTATCATTACACAGGTAGGAACACAAATAACCACACAGGTAAACAGAAGTAAAAGACCCTCATTAATCACCAGCTTGATGGAACATACCTGAACGAGTGAATAACATCATCTTAATGAATAACTCCATGAAATAAACAAATGAATACCAATGTAAACAATCTTTCCAATCTCCCCGTGAATGATGAATAAGTCAATATACGAATATAGCTTTACTAATCTCCCTCTTGAATAATGTAAAACACAGTGTCTCCTCAAAGTGCCCCCAGTGTGTGTATGACCTCCACAACACACCATGAATAACCTAAGAGAGGAAGCTTGCCACCTCCTCCAGTCCCCCTCCCCTCCACTCTCACCCTTCTCGTATCTCTCAGGGCTAACACACACCCTAAATAATGTATAGGTCTTCCAGGGACTAGGATGAAGGTGATTACATGAAGAACTACAATTAAGAAGCCCCGAAATAAGCCTAGTTGTTCCCTCACTACAAAACTTAGAGAGCCCTGATTCAGTCTGGGTTTTTTCAGGGTCATGAAGGTTCATTAATTATTCTATCCCTCGTAATTAAAGAAGAGTCGAGACCTAACCTAGTCTCACGGTGGGGGGCGGACCTGACCCACCAATGTTGATTATGACGGTACAAGAGAGAGGAGGGGATGGAGAGGGGAGGGGCGAAGGGGAGGGGATGAGGGGAGATGAGAGGGGCAGAAGGAGAGGGAGGGAGGGGGGAGGGAGGGGGTAGGAGGGAGTGTAGAGGAGAGGATGGAGAGGGGAATCCCACGCACCAAGTGAAACAAGATCATGGTCACCCCACACACACACACACACACACCTACCTTTTGAGAACTAATTATGCTGAGGAGAGAGAGAGAGAGAGAGAGAGAGAGAGAGAGAGAGAACATCTTTACGCCATAACAATGAGTCAGCGCTGGAGGTAAACGAGAGAATGTTTTCTGCCTGGCGAAGCTTCAATAAGAGGTATTTCAGAATTGAGTAGAACGTCAAGCGCTCCTGACTGCTTGTACTGGCGATGTTTATTGTTAATAGTACAGTCCGAACTAATGCAATTCTTCATACGGCCTAAGTTTACATTATTTATCATTATTATTATTGTTGTTTACTATCATTATTTATCATTATTATTATTATTGTTGTTTACTATCATTATTTATCATTATTATTATTATTGTTGTTTAACTATCATAATTTATCATTATTATTATTATTATTGTTTACTATCATTATTTATCATTATTATTATTATTGTTTACTATCATTTTTTATCATTGTTATTATTATTGTTTACTATCATTATTTATCATTATTATTGTTTACTATCATTATTTATCATTATTATTATTATTGTTTACTATCATTATTTATCATTATTATTGTTTACTATCATTATTATTATTGTTGTTTAATATCATTATTTATCATTAATGTTGTTTACTATCATTATTATTATTGTTGTTTACTATCATTATTTATTATTATTATTATTATTGTTTACTATCATTATTTATCATTATTATTGTTTACTATCATTATTTATCATTATTATTGCTTACTATCATTATTTATCATTATTATTGCTTACTATCATTATTAACCTTCAGTATAAGAGAACTGCCCGCTTATGTTAATGTATCACATGACAGCACTGTGACACGCCATTATGCTTGTGTCACTGTCAGTCACTACCTCTTCTTTACTGTCACTATCACCCCACCACCGACAGTATCACCCCACCACCGACAGAATCACCCCACCACCGACAGTATCACCCCACCACCGACAGTATCACCCCCATCACCGACAGCATCACCCCACCACCGACAGTCCCACCCCATCACCGACAGTATCAATTCCCCACCACCGACAGTCCACCTCACCACCGACAGTATCACCCCACCACTGACAGTATCACCCCACCACCGACAGTATCACCCCACCACCGACAGTATCACCCCACCACCGACAGTATCACCCCACCACCGACAGTCTTCACCCCATCACCGACAGTCCCACCCCACCACCGAGTAGACACCCCACCACCGACAGTCTCACCCCACCACCGACAGTATCACCCCACCACCGACAGTCTCACCTCATTACTGCCACTGTCAACAAACAAGGGTTGTATTATTATCACCTGACACCCGCTAAGGTACAGCCCCAGCGCCCCTCAGTGCATCTTGTATGCACAGGTATTGAGGTCAGGTAACCTTCTGGTACCTGTCCAGCTATTAAGGTACCTCTCTTACTGCTGTCTACTGCCATCACTGCTACTATTACCACCACTACCTCCTACCACTACTACTACCACCACCACTACTACCACCACCACCTCCTCCTACCACCACTACTACCACCTCTACCTCCTCCTACCACCACTACTACCACCTCTACCTCCTCCTACCACCACTACTACCACCTCTACCTCCTCCTACCACTACTACTACCACCACCAATACCTCCTACCATCTCTACTACCACCTCTACCTCCTACCACCACTACTATTACCACCAATACTACTACTATCACCACCACCACTACCACTACTACCAACAATACCACTACTACCACCAACGCTTCTTCCTACCACCACTACTACTGGTACACACACTACCATCACTGCTTCCTGCCATCATTACCACCATTGCCCCCTACCAGCATTACCATAACTGTCTCTTACCATAATCAACTACGCCTCTTTTCACCACCACCAGCTACCACCACCACCAACAACTATCACCACCAGCTACCACCACCACCAACAACTATCACCACCAGCTATCACCACCACCAACAACTATCACCACCACTACCAACACCAACTATCACCACTACTACCACCACCACCACCACCTACCACCAGCCTTTCATGATAAAAAATGACCTGGATTGAGAACGGTCGCAGTAGGGGGTCCGTCATGCAAACGTCTGGCAACAACAGTCAGTAGTGGCGGCGCGGCAGCAACACTACCTCACCCAAACTATCGTACAGCGCGAGTATATATGAACCATTGCCACACCTTTTTTTTTTTCACAGTGATAAAACAAATTTACACCATTCCCATTAGTGTTAAATCTACCAGGAACAGAGTAATACGTACGCCAGGCTCCTGTGGGTGGCGTACATGGGTAGATAAAGAGATGATAGATACGTACGCCTATATATACAGTATTTACAGTACAGTCACCAGACCGCCGCCGTCAAGATGATGTAAACACTCGCTTACCTCCACCACAACACACTTTCTGAGCCCCGACCATTACCATCTACTTGGCTGGATCATTGAACATACACACACGGATGCCTCCTCTTATGGTACACTGGGGAGGGGAGGGAGGAGAGGTGAGTTTAAGAAGGGTGAGGAATGACGGGCATAAGAGGAACAGCTGATAAAGAGAGAGCAGAAAAGGCCAGCAACAATTGGAGAGCGTATAACAAGTGACAATCACCAGAATGAATGGTGAAATGAATGAATGGTCAGAGGTCAACGGCGAGGGAAGCGCGAGACGATGAATGGGTGAGGCCACTCTCAAGAAGGGGGGGGGGAAGGCTGTACCAACTGAGTTTCCTACGTGGAGAGAGAGAGAGAGAGAGAGAGAGAGAGAGAGAGAGAGATTGTAATAAAATATGACGAACTAATATTAATAATAATAATAAAGGCAATAATAACGATAATAATGACAATAATGATAATACTACTAATAATAATGATAACGATAATAATAATAATCCCAATGACAATAACAATAATAACAATGAAAATAACAATAATAATAATAACAAACAATGATCACTAATACCCCTCGACTTTCCTTCATTCCTCCCCATTCATTACCATTTACCATACATTCTTACGCCGTCTCATTCATTTACACACCTACACAAAAGATGAATGAAACACCACTACGGTATGAATTAGAGTCAATTATTACGCCATTCATACAATAGTAACCACGACACCCCGGCCACGTAGTTATATTTGGGAAATAGTAGTAGTAGTTATCCACGCACCACAGCCACCCACACCCCACGCCACCCACACTACAGCCACCCACACCCCACACATCAAGTGCCACCCACACCACACAGGAGGTATTGGTGTGAGCGTCGCTGCAGGAGGGTAACGAAAAAGGCGATCTCCTAGTGGGTGATGGCAAACAGAGGTTACAGGTGTGGTACTCAAGACTATATAATTAAGTGATATTGCAGGGTACAGGTGTATTAGTGTATGTAGTAAATAATGTAGTGCAAGGTTAGAATAGTGGTAAAGCAAGCGACAGGTGTGAACATTGCAAGAAACGACAGGTGTGGTAAAATACATTTGCAACAGGTAATAATAAAGAATGCATTTGTTTCAGGGTGTAATTGAGACTAACTCCCGCCTTCTCTCTCACCCCCTCGCTCTGCTGATAGAGGTAGTGCCGTATAAGGGTTAACGACATAGGGAGTGACGCCTAAACGGGACGTCTCTGCAGTTATCGGCACCATGGACTAGTCACACCCTCCTCCCCTCTCTCCTCCTCCCTCTGTTTCCGATAAGGCGTTCACTCTTGATGGGGTTTTGAATGTGAAGTTCCTCTGGGGGTTGTGTGGGCGTGGGTCACATCGTGGGCGTGGGGATAGAGGGTCACTTCCAAGGCATAGGCGTGGGGGCCGTGGGTTACCTGTAGGGCGTGAGGTCGTGGATTATCAGTTAGGGCGTGGGAATAAGGTCGTGGGTCACCTCTAAGAAACGGGGTCGTAGGTTATCAATTATGGAGTGGAGGCTGGGGTCATGGGTCACCTTCAGAGGGTAGGTTTCTGGGTTATCACTGAGGCTTGAGGGCCATGGGTCACCTCTAGGACATGGAATCGTGGGCACATGAACGTGACGCCAAGGATCAGACGCCGCTTGTGTGGGTTAGGTGATAGTCATAGATCATTTAAGTGGCTATGGGTCAATCTGATGGTGTTCATGGGTTACAGTGGGCGTGGGCTTAAATCAATATTAGCATTACTAAACTACCATCAATAACAAAGAATGGATGGCCAGTGTTGATGAGGTGAAATATGCAGTACTCTCTCTCTGACTTCTACGAGCTAAGACCTGTTATCAAGACTTCAGTTCAGGATGAAGGGTTTAACTGAAGTCATCACCTAGTCACCAAGCTCGACTGATGGTGTGGGATCTCGCTTCAGATGGCCACCAGGCTTCATAACTTCAATATGTGTGTTGTAAGATCTAGCTTCAGGACTTCAGATAGTCAACAAGCTTCATAACTTCAGTGTGTGTTGAGATCATGATTTAGGTTGTAAAAAAGGTGTGGGATGGAAGGGTCGCTGGATGATTGGTACAGATAGGATGAATTTATTGTTGGTTGGGCTGCATATGATGGCGTGTCTTCGGGGTGGTGGTGGGCGCCAGATGGGTGGTGGTGGGGGCCAGATGGGTGGTGGTGGTGGGGGGCCAGATGGGTGGTGGGGGCCAGATGGGTGGGGTGGTGGGGGCCAGATGGGTGGCGGTGGTGGGGGCCTGATGGGTGGTGGTGGTGAGGGCCAGGAGACCATCAGCCATGGACACGATACCATGACACCCCAACATGTCACAGGTGTTATGAGCAGTGTTGATGTGACAGATCCTGCCAGTCATATCCAGGCTTATGGTGAGTGTCTGTCCGCTCGTCTGTCTTGTCCAGGCGTCAAAGATAGGATGAGGGGGGGGGGGGGGGGGGGGCAGGATATAGTTGTGGCTACTGAACTACTGAAGCTGTGAGTGAACTTGTAGAGAGTTTTTCGGGTTGTAGTGTGTGAGATGCCGCCAGTTTCTTCACTGTGAGACTTACAAGACTACTCGTGGTTCTTCTCTGTCGTGTGTGAGTCGAGTTTACCACTAGAAATATTGTCATCCAGGTGTTGCTTCTTGTTACCTGAAGACCATCATCACCCCACGGCAGATGTTACCTGCCACTGTCTGCCTCAGGTCGATACAACAGCAGGTGATGATTGATGGTGTGTAGAGCAGAGGGGCTTCTCCTGCCTTGTGGAGGAGGAGGGGGGGGGGTAGAGGAGTCACTTCCATAACTGAAAACTTCATGTTAGGGATAAATGAGAGAGTCATATACACCACAACGTCTCCTCTACCTTAACAACCAGTATCTATGAACCCAGACAACTTCATATCTCGCTGAACTGTACTAGTGTTGGGTACCTGGGAGCTCACCCCCCCCACCCCTATCTCTCACACACACACACACACCCTCCATCACCCCATCCCCCAACACACACAACACCTATCCACCACCAATCACTACCTATCACGGTATATAACCAAGAGGATAGAAAAAAAAAAGAACTGTCCATCACGGCGGCGCCCATCATACTGACACCTGCAGCCTCACCCCGCACTCTCTTTTACCAAACTCAAAACACCTCTTAAGTTACGCTTTACTTCTACCGTTTCTCTGCGTTAGTTAGTTGCATTAACCATTTAACCATTACATACAAACATCAGAACGCGTCTTATTGGTTCATTTAATACACAAAGATGGCGGCTAATATGGCGACGAAATTACAAAAGGATTTTAACCAGACGTGTTCTCTTATCCCTAGAGTGATCAGTGACATAAACCGAACGACCAAAAGCTGGAAATTTGGATCACATCTTGGGAGGTTTTATTGTGGTAGTAAAAATGTGTTTACGTCTGAACACCTGATTGGATGGACTCCATTTCTGCCGACTTTATCTTTTTTACCAATATCCGAACCCGATACCCGACTCCTAATCTCCAAATCTACCTCCTCCATTCCCGAAGTCTTAACCTCTAAAACCCCGAACCCGATACCCGACCCGACACAATCTCGTCCCTGGATGACAATAGACGCACAAGACAATAGGCCATGAGAGGGATCGAACCAACGCACAACCGCATGGACGTGAGCCAACGTTTTCTTCCTGCCCACTCCTCCACCAAGACTAGATCACTTATTACACATCATCCCAGCATAACCACCTTTAACCCCCCCCCCTTATACATCACCCTCCCATACACACCATTTATAAAGTTTACTTGAAATTCCTTTAAAAATGATTGGCTAAGATTATTTCACAGAAGTTTGATTACAGAGAGACAGAACCTTTGAGGGCAAACTTACTTATTGTTATAAACTATACTATTACTTTTAAACTTTACCCATAATACACCATTTATATAATTCTACAAACTTTTGACAATGAAAGAGTTAATCCTACAGCTACATCGACTACACTATCCCAGGGTGGGTGGTGGGGGATCATGAGGAGGAAACGGAATGAGTCGCCCTTAAGTAAGATGATCGCCGCCCACGTGAGTTAAGGTGATCCAGGGAGTAGTAAACCCCACTGGGTCGTGTTTCAGAGACTCCATTAGCGGGTTAGTTGTCGATAACGTGATCTGTGGCCTCGTGTTGTGGCGGTTAGCGGGCACATGATGTTCTGAGGAGCCACGCGGGTTGAGAGAGAGTTCGCAAGTTATCGTTTTCTCTACCCTGACCTAGTAAGAAAAAAACTTAATTACCCATGAAGTAGTGTAATTACTACCTTATTTACATGCTCAAAGACCATAGTTGTTTAAGCACGAGACCAAATTTTATTACGATTCACGACGTGTTTTTCTTATTGCTCAACTGGACACCACATTAATTTTCTTCCGCACGGAGGGACCGACGGGCAGCCGGGGTAATCCCATATGTACCTCGATATTCTCAGGTGATACTCCTTGGTGGGAACTTAATAACTAAGGTCTGAGTGTTTGTGACCACTGACCCACCTTGTTTAGTTCAGTATCTGGTTCCTGGTGGCTAGGGTGTTGTGTTGGTGTCACAGTATAACTCTCCTCCGTAATGTAGTTCTCTGGAGGCACACTAATATATATACGTTAGTTTGGAGGTAAATTTTGTCATGCGTGAGTGATATAATTTTCTCCGTGATATAACTCACCACCAAGCGGCAGTATAAACAAGTTATTAAAAGTAAAATGCCTTGTAAATGATAACGTATCTCTGAGCTCAAATTTTTTACACATACTTGTAAAATCCATTTGACTGATTCTTGGACAACTTAACGAGTGTTTTCCCTTCCTGATAAAACCTAGTTAAAAAAGTTTCGCCATAATGACATCTTCAATACAAGTAACCATAGTGGAGTAGAAATATCACGATATGTTTTAACTTGGTCACGTAAGCGCAAAATGTTTACCGGTGACTATATAACAGAGGAGAAATATCCTTTGATATCGATGATCTGTACTGTGTGTTACGTTCCTTTGTATTCCTGACGTGTGTGTGTGTGTATGAGAGACAGGAAAGCTAACTTCTACCAGTGACCTTCATTATCACTTGTCCATGCGCGCTCGTGTGTGTGTGTGTGTGAGTATGGCCTCATGTCACCCCAAGACAAGACTGACTTAAAGCACTTGATGAGACCCAACTGCTTGACGGACAATCGGACATACACAAACATCACGAGGGGGTAATTATACTCCCAATAACATGAGGACTTATGGAGCTGTTTAAGTGTCGATACAGTGAGTGTTAGTGTGGTCTTATACCTTCAGGTGATGGTGGTTGTTAAAGGCAGGTGTGACAAGTGTGCTAAGACGTTCAGGTGATGGTGGTTGTTGAAGGCAGGTGTGACAAGTGTGCTAAGACGTTCAGGTGATGGTGGTTGTTAAAGGCAGATGTGACAAGTGTGCTAAGACGTTCAGGTGATGGTGGTTGTTAAAGGCAGATGTGACAAGTGTGCTAAGACGTTCAGGTGATGGTGGTTGTTAAAGGCAGGTGTGACAAGTGTGCTAAGACGTTCAGGTGATGGTGGTTGTTGAAGGCAGATGTGACAAGTGTGCTAAGACGTTCAGGTGATGTTCAGGTGGTTGTTAAAAGGCAGGTGTGACAAGTGTACTAAGACGTTCAGGTGATGGTGGTTGTTGAAGGCAGATGTGACAAGTGTGCTAAAGACGTTCAGGTGATGGTGGTTGTTAAAGGCAGGTGTGACAAGTGTGCTAAGACGTTCAGGTGATGGTGGTTGTTAAAGGCAAGTGTGACAAGTGTACTAAGACGTTCAGGTGATGGTGGTTGTTGAAGGCAGATGTGACAAGTGTGCTAAGACGTTCAGGTGATGGTGGTTGTTAAAGGCAGGTGTGACAAGTGTGCTAAGACGTTCAGGTGATGGTGGTTGTTAAAGGCAGGTGTGACAAGTGTGCTAAGACGTTCAGGTGATGGTGGTTGTTGAAGGCAGGTGTGACAAGTGTGCTAAGACGTTCAGGTGATGGTGGTTGTTAAAGGCAGGTGTGACAAGTGTACTAAGACGTTCAGGTGATGGTGGTTGTTGAAGGCAGATGTGACAAGTGTGCTAAGACGTTCAGGTGATGGTGGTTGTTGAAGGCAGGTGTGACAAGTGTGCTAAGACGTTCAGGTGATGGTGGTTGTTGAAGGCAGGTGTGACAAGTGTGCTAAGACGTTCAGGTGATGGTGGTTGTTGAAGACAGGTGTGACGATCAATGACAACAACAACAGACGGTGAAGAGAAACTATTGTCTCTGGCCTGTGTGTGTGAACTAGATCACTCACTAGCTACAGATAACAACTAACATTCTTCCACCTACTGTACATAAGTAACCCATAGAGAGGTCCCTGAAGACAGCTCAGTATTTGATGGTAACGCGACAGTGGTTGACATTTATTACTCTCTCTCTCTCTCTCACACACACACACACACCAGAGAGGAACATGATCAAACCAGTTTCTCGTAATCAACACATGGCATCGCGTGACGTCGCAGGATGTACGTACTACAGTTTTACAGTACAAGGGGGGGGAGGGGGAGATAACGAATTACGACGAAGGTACTCTCTCTCTCTCTCTCTCTCTTTCTCTTTCTCTCTCTCTCTCTCTCTCTCTCTCTCTCTCTGCGTCGATCTTTATCTTTCTTTTAACTGTCTCTTTTTCTCTCTCATCTTTCCCTCTTTACTTCATTCTACTTCCCTCACTGTTTCCCTCTCTTTCTAGCCATCTTTATTTTTCAGTCTATCGTTTTTATCGTTTGCTTATTTTCATGTCTTAATATATGGAGAGAGAGAGAGAGAGAGAGAGAGAGAGAGAGAGAGAGAGAGAGAGAGAGAGAGAGAGATAACGGACAATAGGGAGAGGAAAGTCCGTTATATCGAGGGTCCGTTATAAACAAATGATTAGATATAGAGTTTTACGTTAGGATTAATATTTATATACAGTAATGTTTTCATGTAAAGCTGCAACAGTCACCACCATCACTATCATCACCACCATCACCACCACTATCATCACCACTACCACTCCCGCCATCACTACCAAAACCATCATCACTACCACCACAACACAATTATGGTGGAGGGAACGAGTATGATGATGGTGATGATAGTGGTGAGAAAAATTATGATGATGATGATGATAACATATAGCAGATGATAATGAGGATGAACGATCACAAAAATGATAAATAATGACGAGAAGAATGATAATGACAATAACGATGCAGGATGTTGACGCAGTAACAATGTCGCAACACGCTTGGACAAACACAGTGTACACCAGCTGACACTACCGGTGCTTGTGGCACTTTCCCGTGTCTGTAAGGATTAACACCCTCACAGGACCCCCCTCCCTCCCTCATTCTAAGAACCCCCATCCCCCCTCCACAAGACCCACCTCCCTCCCTCATCCTAAGAACCCCATCCCCCCACAAGACCCACCTCCTTCCCTCATCCCTAGAACCCCCATCCCCACAAGACCACCTCCCTCCTCATCCTAAAACCCCATCCCCACAAGACCCACCTCCCCCTCATCCTAAGAACCCCATCCCCAAGACCCACCTCCTTCCCTCATCCCTAAGAACCCCCCATCCCCCACAAGACCCACCTCCCTCCCTCATCCTAAGAACCCCATCCCCCCACAAGACCCACCTCCCTCCCTCATCCTAGAACCCCATCCCCCACAAGACCCACCTCCCTCCTAAGACCCCCCATCCCCCCACAAGACCCACCTCCCTCCCGCATCCTAAGTCCCACAGGGGTTTCTCAACTCTAGTGTACAACAGGTCGTCAAACTCCGTCCTGTGTCGCCCACTCACTCGTGTACACCAACCAAGCTTAACTGTGTACGCATTTTGGTTGTGTGTACTATCAGTGCCACTCGTGTACACTTGGTTATGTACACGGTAAGGTAAGTACACAAGTTAACCGAGATTGAGGATTTATAAGTAGTGCCCTCAAATACAAAGATAGGAAAATGATTCTTTTTAAGTCTCTGTATACAGGTACGGAACCTTACCTCCAGAGAGACTTAGCATCCCTAGAAAAGGTGCAACATAGAACGACTAAGATGGTTCCTGAACTATGTTATCTTGACTAACTAAGCAGACTGAGGGCCTAAGGACTAAACATTCTTCTGACACTACACAATGGGGCAGATATCGTAAGAGACACTTTAAAAATATCTTAAAGGGATGGAAAACGTAAAGCCAGATCATAGTTTCTACAATACCATGATACAGTCAAAGAAATAAGTCCTGTTACACTTCATCCCCTCCTAGCGTTATGTTCTGAAACCCAAGAGGAAGAATGTGGGTAAAGTGACAGTGGATGGGTGAATGTTCAAGGTTCGAGTCTGAACGGGGAACTTTACCAAAATACTTCGTCTTGAGTTTCAGAACATAAGGAATGGTAAATGTAACGCGATTTGGCTGCACCACCATCACGAGGGAACACATCAAGCTCGACAAGGTTTATTATACTGGGTTTGATATAATAGCCCTAGACAAGACCACTGTGGGAGAACCATTGGGTAAATAAGGTAGGTATAATATCCCCTCTGACATATGTGTGTGTGTGTACCTCTGATTCGCCGCAACAAGATCCCACAAGAGAGTAAAATATCAACATTAATATCATACCAATTATAGACAGATGAAATTAAGCATAGTTTAGGGGTCCTCTGAGTGGACAGGGATGACCCAAGACAGGAGACACTGATGATGGACAGAAGAAAGAGTGACGCATCCTACCCACCACCAGCACGAGGGTGACCATACGGGACAGACAGATGGACAGAACAAATATACAAAAGAGTATTTAATCAGGACATCCTTATCCTCTGACGGCTGTGTACTGTCCCGTTCTCTTGGTGTGTGTGTGAGATACCTGTACCGTGACCTGTAATACCTGTACCGTGACCTGTGATACCTGTACCGTGGCCTGTAATACCTGTACCGTGACCTGTAATACCTGTACCGTGACCTGTGATACCTGTACCGTGGCCTGTAATACCTGTACCGTGACCTGTAATACCTGTACCGTGACCTGTGATACCTGTACCGTGGCCTGTAATACCTGTACCGTGACCTGTAATACCTGTACCGTGTCAGACCTTGTAACACCTGTACCGTGACCTGTAATACCCGTACCGTGACCTGTAATACCTGTACCGTGACCTGTAATACCTGTACCGTGGCCTATAACACCTGTACCGTGGCCTATAACACCTGTACCGTGGCCTGCAATACCTGTACCGTGACCTGTAATATCTGTACCGTGACCTGTAATACCTGTACCGTGGCCTGTAATACCCACACTGTGACCTGCACATGCACACCGCGGCCTGTAACACCTGTACCGTGGCCTGTGTAATACCTGGTACGTGACCTGTAACACCTGCACCGTGGCCTGTAACACCTGTACGTGGCCTGTAACACCCTGTACCGTGGCCTGTAATAAGTGTAGCGTGACCTGTAATACCTGTACCGTGACCTGTAATACCTGTACCGTGCCTGTAATACCCATACCATGACCTGTACTACCTGTACCATGAGATCTGTAATACCTGGTACCATGACCTGTAATACCTGGTGTACCATGACCTGTAATACCTGTACCATGACCTGTAACACCTGTACCGTGACCTGTAATACCTGTACCGTGGCCTGTAATACCTGTACCGTGGCCTGTAATACCTGTACCGCGGCCTGTAACACCTGTACCGTGACCTGTAATACCTGTACCGTGACCTGTCATACCTACACCGTGACCTGTAATACCTGTACCGTGACCTGTAATACCTGTACCATGACCTGTAATACCTGTACCATGACCTGTAATACCTGTACCATGACCTGTAATACCTGTACCGTGACCTGTAATACCTGTACCATGACCTGTAATACCTGTACCGTGACCTGTAATACCGATAGCCAAGAGACTGACGTAACCTGCCGCCATGTTCTGCCTCGTAATTCCCCAACACTATAATTACCGCCTTTTATTTCACTTAGGTTAATCGGCTCACGGGGAACTTTCACTGTGTTTACCTTCGTCTCATTCCACCGTTTATAATCAAGATGACTGTCATTTGATCTCTAAGGCATGTCATCATCACTATCACTGCTTGCACTATCATCACTATCACCTATCATCATTTTTCATCATTATCTTTTTAATCATTATAATGTGTTTGTTTAGTTCTCACCTAGAAATGACTTATCACTGTTTCCATCATCATATTCACCATCATCAGATCAATTCATCAAGACTTAAGATATATTAAGCTGGATGACTTAATTTAATGAAGTTCTATAATGATAAAAAAACATTCAGACGGGTAAGACGAAGTAAAGTTATGATGATGATGATGATGATGATGATGATGATGATGATGATGATGATGGATGATGTATGTATGTATGTATTATTTTTCTTTTTTGATAAGTCCAAATATGAATACTTGCCTTTATTATCCATTATTAACTGATCATTATTATTTCATTATAATGCCTCTTTCTTCCCTCCAATCATCATATCTCTTACCTACCATTAACATCCCGTATAACAATAATTACCCTCCCCAACTACCACCACCCAAACCACACCCTCGCCATCAACCAACCACCACTAACACAATCTACCACTAACCACTACCATAACCACACACCCCACCAACACACCATAACAAACCCCACCATTAACAACCACCGTCATAACCACACACCCCCACCACCATCACACTGTCATAACCACACACCCCACCAACCACTACCATAACCACACACCCCCACCACCACTCACCAACCACCGTCATAACCACACACCCCACCACCACCACCAACCACCGCCACAACCACACACCCCACCACCACCACCAACCACCCTCAACCACACCACCCCACCACCACCACCAAACCACCGCCACAACCACACACCCCACCCCACCACCCACCAACCACCGCCACAACCACACACCCCACCCACCACCACCAACCACCGCCACAACCACACACCCACCACACCACCAACCAACCCACCCACAACCACCCCAACACCCACCACCAAACCACCGCCATAACCACACACACACCCCACCACCAACCACTGCCACAACCACACAACCCCACCACACCACCAAACCACCGCCATAACCACACACCCCACCACCACCACTCACCACTGCCAACCACACACCCCACCACCAACCACGCCATAACCACACACCCACACCACCACCACCAACCACTGCCATAACCACACACCCACACCACCACCACCAACCACCGCCATAACCACACACCACCACCACCAACCACCGCCACAACCACACACCCACACCACCACCCACCGCCACAACCACACCCCACCACCACCCACCGCCACACACCCACACCCACACCACCACCAACCACCGCCACACACACACCCACACCACCACCCACCGCCAACCACACACCCCCACCCCACCACCCACCCCACAACCACACACACCCACACACCACCCACGCCACAACCACACACCCACACCACCACCACCCAACCACCACAACCACACACCCCACCACCACCACCTCAACCACCGCCATAACCACACCCCACCACCACCAACCACAACCACACACCCCACCACCACCCACCCCACAACCACACCACAACACCACCCACAACCACACACCACCAACAACACAACCACTGCCATAACCACACACCCCCACCACCACCAACCACTGCCATAACCACACCCACACCACCACCACCAACCACTGCCATAACCACACACCCACACCACCACCACCAACCACCGCCACAACCACACACCCACACCACCACCAACCAACCACTGCCATAACCACACAACCCACACCACCCCACCACCAACCACACATAACCACACACCCACACCACCACCACCTAACCACCGCCATAACCACACAACCCACACCACCACCACCAAACCACCGCCACAACCACACAACCCACCCCACCACCACCAACCCCACCACCACAACCACACAACCCACACCCACCACCACCAACCACCGCCATAACCACACCCCACCACCACCACACCAACCACTGCCACAACCACACACCCACACCACCACCACCAACCACCTGCCATAACCACACACCCCACCACCACCACCAACCACCGCCATAAACCACCACCACCCCACCACACCACCAACCACCGCCATACCACACACCCACACCACCACCACCCCAACCACCGCCATAACCACACCCACAACACCACCACCAACCACCCCACAACCACCCCACCACCACCACCAACCACCGCCACAACCACACACCCACACCACCACCAACCACCGCCCACAACCACACACCCACACCACCACACCCACCAAACCACCGCCACAACCACCACACCCCACCACCCAACCCAACCACCCCACAACCACACCCCCACCACCACCACCAACCACTGCCACAACCACACACCCCACCCACCACCACCAACCACTGCCATAACCCACAACCCCACCACCACCACTAACCACTGCCATAACCACACACCCCACACCCACCACCACCACCACCATAACCACACACCCACCCCACCACCACCAACCACTGCCATAACCACACCCACACCACCACCACCAACCACTGCCATAACCACACACCCCCACCCACCACCACCAACCACCACGCCATAACCACACCCCCACCACCACCACTAACCACTGCACAACCACACACCCCACCATCAACACCAACCACATAACCACACCCACCCACCACCAAAACCACTGCCATAACCACACACCCCCACCACCACCACTAACCACTGCCATAACCACACACCCACACCACCACCACCACAACCACTGCCATAACCACACACCCCCACCACCACCACCAACCACTGCCATAACCACACCCCCACCACCACCACCAACCACTGCCATCACACCACACCAACCACTGCCATAACCACACACCCCACCACCACCAACCACTGCCATAACCAACACCCCCACCCACCACCAACCACGCCACAACCACACCCCACCACCACCACCACCAACCACTGCCATAAACCACACACCCCACCACCACCACCAACCACCGCCATAACCACACACACCCACACCACCACCACCAACCACTGCCATAAACCACACACCCCCACCACCACCAACCACCACACACCCCCACCACCACCACCAACCACTATAACCACACACCCCACCACACCACCACTCAACCACCGCCATAACCACACACCCCCACCACCACACCACCAACCACCATAACCACACACCCACACCACCACCACCAACCACGCCATAACCACACACCCCCACACCAACCACTGCCATAACCACACCCACACCACCACCACTAACCACTGCCCATAACCACACACCCCAACACCACAACCACTGCCATAACCACACACCCCCACCACCACCACTAACCCACCATAACCACACACCCCACCACCACCACCACAACCACCGCCATAACCACACACCCACCACCCCACCAACCACCGCCATAACCACACCCCCCACCACCACCACCAACCACTGCCATAACCACACACCCCACCACCACCACCAACCACTCCATAACCACAACCCCACCACCAACCACTGCCATAACCACACACCCCCACCACCACCACCAACCACCAAACCACACACCCCACCACCACCACCAACCACTGCAACCACAACCACACAACCCATAACAACACCCCCACCCACCACAACTACCATAACCACACCTCCACCACCAACCACTGCCATAACCACACACCCACACCACCACCACCAACCACTGCCATAACCACACACCCCCACCCACCACCACCAACCACTGCCATAACCACACACCCCACCACCACCACCAACCACCGCAACCACACACCCCACCACCACCACCAACCACTGCCATAACCACACACCCACACCACCACCACCAACCACCGCCATAACCACACACACCCCACCACCACCACCAACCACTGCCATAACCACACACCCCACCACCACCACCAACCACATAACACACACCCCCACCCACCACCACCAACCACTGCCATAACCACACACCCCACCTCACCACCACCAACCACTGCCATAACCACAACAACCACCACCCAACCACTGCCATAACCACACACCCCACCCACAACCACTGCCATAACCACACATCCACACAACCACCACCAACCACTGCCATAACCACACACCCCACCACCACCACCAACCACTGCCATAACCACACACCCCCCACCACCACCACCAACCACCGCCATAACCACACACACCCACACCACCACCACCAACCACCGCCATAACCACACACCCACACCACCACCACCAACCACTGCCATAACCACCACACCCACACCACCACCACCAACCACTGCCCATAACCACACCCACACCACCACCACCAACCACTGCCCATAACCACACACCCCACCACCACCCACCCACCACTGCCATAACCACACACCCCCACCACCACCACCAACCACGCCATAACCACACACCCCACCACCAACCACTGCCATAACCACACACCCACACCACCACACCACCAACCACTGCCAACACACCCCACCACCACCACCAACCACTGCCACAAACCCACACCCCACCACCAACCAACCACTGCCATAACCACACACCCCACCCACCACCACTGCCATAACCACACACCCCCACCACCACCACCAACCACTGCCATAACCACACACCCCACCACCACACCACCACAACCAACCCCACCACCAACCACGCTAAACCACACACACCCACACCACCACCACCAACCACTGCCATAACCACACACCCCACCACACCACAACCACCCACAACCACACACCCACCACCAAACCATCATAACCACACACCCCACCACCACCACTAACCACTGCCACAACCACACACCCCCACCACCACCACCAACCACTGCCATAACCACACCCCACCACCACCACTAACACGCCATAACCACACCCACACCACCACCAACCACTGCCATAACCACACACACCCCCACCCACCACCACCAACCACTGCCATAACCACACACCCCACCACCACCACCAACCACTGCCATAACCACACACCACCACCACCAACCACATAACCACACACCCCACCACCACCACCAACCACTGCCACAACCACACACCCCCACCACCACCACCAACCACCGCCATAACCACACACCCACACCACCCACTGCCACAACCACACCCCCACCACCACCACTTAACCACCATAACCACACACCCACCACCACCACCACCAACCACTCCACAACCACACACACCACCACCACCAACCACCGCCATAACCACACACACCCCCACCACCACCACCAACCACTGCCATAACCACACACCCACACCACCACCACCAACCACTGCCATAACCACACACCCACACCACCACCACCCACACTGCCATAACCACACACACACCACCACCACCAACCACCCGCCAACCACACCCCCACCACCACCACCAACCACTGCCATAACCACACACACCCACCACCAACCACTGCCATAACCACACACCACCACCGCCATAACCACACACCCCCACCACCACTAACCACCCGCCAACCACACACCCACACACCACCAACCACTGCCATAACCACACACCCACACCACCACCACTAACCGCCATAACCACACCCCCACCACCACCACCAACCACTGCCATAACCACACACCCCACCAACCACTGCCATAACCACACCCACCACCACCACCAACCACTGCCATAACCACACACCCACACCACCACCACCAACCACTGCCATAACCACACACCCACACCCCCACCAACCACTGCCATAACCACACCCCACCACCAACCACTGCCATAACCACACACCCACACCACCACCACCAACCACTGCCATCAACCACACACCCACACCACCACCCACCACCCACCAACCACTCCCAACCACACACCCACACCACCACCACCAACCACCGCCCAACCACACACCACCACCAACCACCACACCCACACCACCACCACTAACCACTGCCACAACACACCCACCACCACTAACCACTGCCATAACCACCCCACCACCAACCACTCCCCAACCACACACCCACACCACCACCACCAACCACTATAACCACACACCCCACACCACCACCACCAACCACTGCCATAACCACACACCCCAACCACCCAAACCACACCCACACACCACCACCACCAACCACTGCCATAACCACACACCCACCACCAACCACTGCCATAACCACACCCACACCACCACCACCAACCACTGCCAACCACACACACCACCAACCACTGCCATAACCACACCCACACCACCAACCTGCCATACACACACCCACCACCACCACCAACCACTGCCATAACCACACACCCACACCACCAACCACTGCCATAACCACACACCCACACCACCAACCACTGCCATACACACCCCACCACCACCACCAACCACTGCCATAACCACACACCCCACCCAACCACTGCCATAACCACACACCCACACCACCACCACTAACCACCGCCATAACCACACCCACCACCACCACTGCCATAACCCACACACCCACACCACCAACCACTGCCATAACCACACACCCACACCACCACCACCAACCACTGCCATAACCACACCCCACCACCAACCACTGCCATAACCACACACCCACACCACCACCACCAACCACTGCCATAACCACACACCCACACACCCCACCACCAACCACTGCCATAACCACACCCACCACACCACCAACCACTGCCAACCACACACCCACACCACCACCAACCACCGCCAACCACACCCACACCACCACCACCAACCACTGCCCATAACCACACACCCCACCACCACCAACCACTGCCATAACCACACCCACACCACCACCACCAACCACTGCCATAACCACACACCCACACCACCACCACCACCCTGCCACAACCACACACCCCCACCACCACCAAACCACCACACCCCAACACCCAACCCACACACCACACCACCACCACCAACCACTGCCATAACCACACACACCACCACCACCAACCACTGCCATAACCACACACCCCACCACCACTAACCACTGCCATAACCACACACCCCACCACCACCAACCACTGCCATAACCACACACCCCCACCACCACCACCAACCACTGCCATAACCACACACCCACACCACCACCACCAACCACTGCCATAACCACACACCCACACCACCACCACCAACCACTGCCGACAACCACACACCCCACCACCACCACCAACCACTGCCATAACCACACCCCCACCACCACCACCAACCTGCCAATAACCACACACCCCACCACCACCACAACCACTGCCATAACCACACACCCACACCACCACAACCACTGCCATAACCACACCACACCACCACCCAACCACTGCCGACAACCACACCCCCCACCACCACCACCAACCACTGCCATAACCACCCCACCACCAACCACTGCCATAACCACACCCACCACCACCACTAACCACTGCCATAACCACACACCCCCACCACCACCACCAACCACTGCCATAACCACACACCCACACCACCACCACCAACCACTGCCATAACCCACACCCCACCACCACCACTAACCCACCTCCCCCACCACCACCACTAACCACTGCATAACCACACACCCACCACCACCACCAACCACTGCCAACCACACACCCCACCACCACCACCAACCACCGCCGACAACCACACCCACACCACCACCAACCACTGCCGCCAACCACACACCACACCACCACCACCAACCACTGCCATAACCACACCCCACCACCACCAAGCCACTGCCGCCAACCACACCCACCACCACCACCAACCACCCACCACCACCACCACGCCATAACCACACACCCACACCCACCACCAACCACTGCCATAACCACACCCACACCACCACCACTAACCACCATAAACCACACCCCCACCACCACCACTAACCACTGCCATAACCACACACCCCCACCACCACCACCAACCACTGCCATAACCACACACCCCCACCACCACCAACCACTGCAACCACCCACCACCACCAACCACTGCCCCAACCACACACCACCACCACAACCCCGCCCAACCACACACCCACCACCACCACTAACCAACCGCCAACCACACCCCACCACCACCACCAACCGCCAACCACACCCACGCCACCACCGCCAACCCAACACACCCCCACCACCACCACCAACCACTGCCGCCAACCACACCCCCACCACCACCACCAACCACTGCCATAACCACACCCCCACCACCACCACCAACCACTGCCATAACCACACACCCCCACCACCACCAACCACTGCCATAACCACACACCCACCACCACCACCGCCAACCACACCCCCACCACCACCACTAACCACCCCAACCACACCCACACCACCACCAACCACGCATAACCACACACCACCACCACCAACCACTGCCATAACCACACACACCCACACCACCACCACCAACCACTGCCATAACCACACACCCCCACCACCACCAACCACTGCCATAAACCACACACCCCACCACCACCAACCACCGCCATAACCACACACCCACACCACCACCACCAACCACCCATAACCACACACCCCACCACCACCACCAACCACTGCCATAACCACACACCCCCCACCACCACCACCAACCACTGCCATAACCACACACCCCACCACCACCAACCACTGCCATAACCACACACCCCACCACCACCAACCACCGCCATAACCACACACCCCCACCACCACCACCAACCACTGCCAACCACACACCCCACCACCACCACCAGCCACACCCAACCACACACCCACCACCACCACTAACCACGCCATAACCACACACCCCCACCACCACCAACCACTGCCATAACCACACCCCACCACCACCACTGCCACACACCCACCACCACTAACCACCATAACCACACACCCCCACCACCACCTAACCACTGCCATAACCACACACACCACCACCCAACCACTGCCCGCCAACCACACACACCACCACCACCAACCACTGCCATAACCACACACCCCCACCACCACCACTGCCATAACCACACCCCCACCACACCACTAACCACCAGCAACCACACCCCACCACCACCATAACCACTGCCGACAACCACACACCCCCACCACCACCACCAACCACTGCCATAACCACCACCCACACCACCACCACTAACCACCGCCAACCACACCCCACCACCACCACCAACCACTGCCATAACCACACACCCCACCACCACTGCCATAACCACACACCCACACCACCACCACTAACCACCCCATAACCACACCCACACCACCACCACCAACCACCGCTAACCACACCCCCACCACCACCACTAACCACTGCCATAACCACACACCCCCACCACCACCACTAACCACTGCCATAACCACACACCCCACCACCACCACTAACCACCGCCATAACCACACCCCACCCCACCACTAACCACCATAACCACACACCCACACCACCACACACACACACACTGCCATAACCACACACCCACACCACCACCACTAACCACTGCCATAACCACACACACACCCCCACCACCACCACTAACCACTGCCATAACCACACACCCCACCACCACCACAACCACCGCCATAACCACACACCCACACCACCACCATCACAACCAATCACAGCCACTCCCACCACCACAACAACCCCCACAGTTAAAGGTCACTTGGCAATTTCAGGTATTAGCAGCGACGGCAATAAATTATCCCGCCCATTAAATTTTGTCTTAACACAACACTCAGAAACACACTCTTGCCCCCGTGACCTTTGACCTGACAGATCCAACTGTCAGAAGAGCGTGACGAACGGTGTCAACAGCTGTCAAGGCTTGGTCAGTGTCACAGCCTCGTATCAAATGCCATCTGTCATTGTCAAAGCGAGGGACTGTGACGTCATATAAGTGTCGTGTCACTTTTGTGTCATGGAGAGGGATTATGACGTCATATCAGTGTCATGTATCATCTGTGTCCTGGTTGGGAAGTGTGACGTCATATTATATCATTTTATTGTTGAAGAACAGTAAGATAGGCACGCACGCACGCACACACACACACACACACACAGTAGTCCTATTGGCACACGGGTGGGGGCTGCCGTACAGGTACACATCAATGTCCTCCTCAACGCTGTGCAAGCATACAGTACGGAAGTCAGGACGGACGGATGCTATTAACTCGGTGGCCGCCTCCGACATGAAGACTGCGGATCACTGTACAGCGTAAAGTGACACAACACAACAACCAGGAACACAACACTTGAAAGGCAAAACAATGAATAGTACAACAGTTTTTTTTTAAGACCAAGGATGAAATATTGATGTGGGTCCCTTAGGGGCAGCGTGAATACAGCACACATCACACCTTAGGTCAGTGGTGTCAAACTCAAAACCTTTCGAGGGCCAATTCTTATTTTAGTTACCCTCTTCAGGGCCAACACAAGTGCTATATCACATATTGCAGGATTGAAGTTTACAGCTTCACACATTGCCTTACCTGGCTTACCGGGAATACCTCATTTGGGTTTGCCTGATCTTAAGTATGTAAAATCCATTTTATTTAATAAACATGATTATATCTATTTCTATCATAATTTCACGGGATGATAAATGTTATCGTCATCCCGCGGGCCACACCTGACCATCCCAAGGGCCACATTTGGCCCGCGGGCCATGAGTTTGACACCCCTGCCTTAGGTACACAAGGAGGCAGCGTGGCCGACATTACGCCCATCGCCTTCACCTCCCCAACTTGTAGAGTATTGTATACAGCCGGGTGGACTGTGAACACCAAGGGATCAACCACCCACCCTTAGGACAGGAAGCGAGAGATGTATATACTGGACCGCCGCACTCTTTGGGAGGTGATAACAGTATAAACAGGGCGACCATAGCTACGTTTGGGGAAGGTGCTCCTGTACCAAAAACCAAGCCGAGCGACCAGACCAAGCCGATAGTGGAAGAATTCTCTCCGAGGGTTAGTCAGTCAGTCCAGCTCGTCACTGAGGCAAAAGAAACACTCAGGGGGGCGTAAAAAACAGTTCAGAAGAAGTCAAACGGAAATATATGCTCAACTTCCGGCGGTGCTCCAGTTCGCGTCAAACAGAGCGTCATTACTAAGGTTTTAAAAGACTGGTGGTGTGCTTCAAAGAACACTTATTTTCTATCTCTCTCTTTCTTCTATCTTATTTTCTTTCTCTCACCTTAACCTGCGCCACCATGAGCCATCAACATAGAGCAGTGTCTCCTTCCCCCAGTAACGGCACGACTGAGGAAGCAACGTCACACAAACCTTAGCTTAGTGACACCCACACCTGGCCCCACCGATGTAGGTCACATATTGGTCACGTACTTTACTTATTTGTCTCTTCTTCACCTTTATTATCGTCTATCTTCCCTATTTACTCATTATAAACACACTCTACTTCTTTCTATCTTTACCTTCTCTTTACACACAATTATCACCCCCATCTCCTCTCTCATTTACATCACCTGTCAACGATGTCACACAACAACAATAAAACAAAACAAAAACGGTATTTAAAAACGGTGATAATCTCCTACCGAACACACACACACACACACACACACACACACACACGACCTTCCTGAAGTAAACAGTCACACACACATATATCATCTCAATAATATTTTTTTAACCAAGACGTGTTGTTGAGAGAGTGGGTCAAGTTTGTCACACCTGAACCTTCAATTATGTACACCTGGTCACTTTTGTACACCTGGCCACTTTTGAACATCTGGTCGCTTTTGTACACCTGGCCACTTTTGTATATCTGGCCACTTTTGTACACCTGGCCACTTTTGAACACCTGGTCACTTTTGTACACCTGGTTTGTACACCTGGCCACTTTTGTATATCTGGCCACTTTTGTACACCTGGCCACTTTTGTACACCTGGTCAAGCGTGTACAATTGACCACTTTTGTACACCTGGCCACTCACGTACACCTGACCACTCGTGTACACCTGGCGATTCGTATACACCTGGCCACTTTTGTACACCTGGTCAATCATGTACAACTGACCACCTTTGTACGCCTGACCACTCATGTAAACCTGACCACCCGTGTACACCTGACCACTCGTGCACACCTGACTATTCGTTTACACCTGACCATCCATGTACACCTGACCACCCATGTACACCTGACCACTCATGTACACCTGACCACCAATATACACCTGACCGCTGTGTACACCAGACCACCCATGTACACCTGACCACCCATACACCTGACTCCACCTATGTACACCTGACCACCATGTACACCTGACCACTCATGTATACACTGACCACCTATATACACCTGACCGCTGTGTACACCTGACCGCTGTGTACATCTGACCACCCAAGTACACCTGACCAATTACCATTTTAGCTCCGATACAAAGATGGCTTCCCAAAGGCTCCTACTTTTACAATTTCCCCCAAATGTAGAGACGTTGTGACAGGACGCACCCTGAGTCATTCTAACCGCTGGTCATCACAAAAGTCCAGTTGGTCATCACAAAAGTCCAGCTGGTCATCACAAAAGTCCAGCTGGTCATCAC